>NC_058082.1:557748453-558048453 GCF_014858855.1 Bufo gargarizans | reverse complement strand
AACAAGATTAAGCTTGTACAATGGGTAGTTGTTTGAAAGCCTTTTAGGTTCTTGACTAAGTCGCTTCAACTCTTCACTGTATAATCTCTGTTGAATGAGTCTTATGACTGTTTCTTCAGCTTTCATTCTTTCTTCTACATTCAACAATTCCTTTATCTGATTCCCTTTGACAAACATTGAATTTGAGCTACTTTGTTTATGACCATATTCCATTTTGAACATCTGGATAGTATTTCAAGTATGTCATCTTGATACATGGCAGCAGTTCTCAATGTTTGTACAACTTTTACTTCTGGATCACCCATAGACAATTCTGTGTAACCTTTACTGGGCGTGACTTCCTTTTCCCAAAGGAACTCTGGACCTGTGTATCTTTTCTTCTCCTATCACTCTGATGTGGGAGCACTGACCATAACCATAACTACTGGCATCTGAAAAGTGATGAAGTTCTATTTTCTTGTACTTTCCGAAATCATGAGGTACAAAACATCTGGGTATCCGAACTTCTCTCAAGTTTTGCAAGTTTCTTATCCATCTCTCCCACCTTGGCCTCAAATTTTCAGGTATGGGCTCATCCCATCCCAACTTCCGTCTGCATAATTCTTGTAGTATTTCTTATGATCCGAGGATTACTGGGGCCAAGAATCCTAATGGATCAAATATAGAAGCCACTGCGGAAAGAATGGTTCGTCTAGTTACAACTTTCTCTTCAATAGATACTTCAAAGAAGAACTTGTTCTCTACATTCCATCCCAATCCAAGTACGTTCTGAACTGGAAGATGATCATAATTGAGATCTACATTCTTCATTGCTGCTGCACGTTCCGAGTCACTGATGGATTCCAGTACCTGTCTGTTGTTTAAGATTAATTTGTGAAGGTGCAGGTTTCCTCTTGCGCATAACTCTTGGCTTTCTTTTACTAGTTTGATTGCAGATTCTGTGGACGCTAGACTTATGAGAACATCATCTACATAAAAGTTTTTCTTCAGAAAATTTGCTGCTGATGGGCAATCCTTTTCATTCTGATTAGCCAGGTTCTTCATACCATAATTGTCGCAACCTGGAGATGATGCTGCTCCAAACAAGTGTACTTTCATTCTGGATTTTGCTGGCTCTGAATCTGTATTTCAGTCCTCCCACCATAGAAACCTCAGGCAGTCTCTATCTTCATTCTTCACATTAAACTGGTGGAACATCTTTTTAACGTCACACATGACCGCTACGGGATACTTTCTGAATTTACAGAGTACTCCAGGCAGAGTGTTTGTAAGATCTGGTCCTTTTAGTAGATAATCATTCAGTGCAACACCATTGTACTTTGCTGAGCAATCAAATACTACTCTAATCTTATCTGGTTTCTTTGAGTGGTAGACATCTTGATGTGGGATGTAGCACACTTCTCCTTCTTTAGGTTGGTTATCAACTTTCTCTGCATGTCCTTCTTCAAGGATGCCTTTCATGAATTTCAAATAATCCTGCTTAAATTTGGGATCTCTTCCCATCTGTCATGGTCTTACCTTCTGCTGTTCTCCTTCGTTTGACATGTGCTGGCGGCCATCTTGGTTTCTGGGTTTCTTGTAGCCTCCCACCCTGCGGCTTCTCCTTCCCACTGGGAGGAGCTGGATGCCTAGCTCATATATATAGGAGGTCTGTGGCTTCAGTTCCTTGCTTGGTCCTCCTGTGTTCACATGCTTCTAAGACTGCTGCTGCTTCTGGTTCCTGATCCTGGCTTCGTCTGACTACCCCGCTGGTTCCTGATCCTGGCTTCGTCTGACTACCCTGCTGGTTCCTGATCCAGGCTTCGTCTGACTACCCTTCTGGTTCCTGACCTCTGGCTTCCCAAGACCCTGCTTCGGTTTAGCCATCCGTTTGGACTTTTGCTTACAGCTTGATTTTAAATAAAGCCTTCTTATTTCCACTTATCTCTTGTTGTACGTCTGGTTCATGGTTCCATGACACCATCTTTTTCTTCAAACATTTAAATCTTGCTAGGGCAAGATTTCTGTTATTTGGCAGACGAGGTCGCTCTCTTAAAGGTAAGGGCATTTCAAAATGACCTTGTTTATTCTGCTGAATACTTTCTTCTAGAGTTTGTACGAACTTTATGTCTTCTTAAGATACACTCTTTTCTTTAGAACTTATGTCTGCAAAGTCGGATTCAAGGATCTTAAATTACTTTCGCTGGACTTACAGTTGGTAACTCTTGGACCGATATTCGATGACACAATCCTGTCACCTGTCTTGAGTTTGCGATCTGCTGTTTTCCTCCAACAACACCCCATCCTAGATCAGTTTGAACAGCGTAGGGTTCACCCTCCTCTCCTGTGATTACCTTTCGTGGTAACAAGACTTCGGGACAATCATAGCCTTTTAACAGTCCAACACCAAACTCCTTCAGCGGGGACATTTCATGAGATATGACAGATAGGTGCTCCCATTTATTGTCTGTTTCACAGGTAGGTATGCGATCTCGATCTAGAGGTATATAGTCTTTTGTATAAGCCGGAGGTAGATCTAATGTGCAGTTTGAATGAGGTCCTCTAACTTTCAGTGCTTTGACTGTTCACTAATGTGTCTCTCCCTGTCATTGTGGGGAGTTTGAGCGTCACTGGTTCTGTAGCCACTTGTAATTTCTTGCAGATTTCTTGATCAATGAAGGTGACATCATTCCGGGCATCCAGTAGCGCATAAGCATATACCTTCTTGTTCCTCCTTTTAAGATTTAATATGCACACTGGTACAACCATTGATGTTCCATTGCTTTCTCCTTCTCTTACTCTGCAAGAGAATACTGATACTTTCTTTCCTTCCTCAGTATCTTTAGGTATTAAGGATTTATCTTTCTTTGGAAGTTCTTCATGTAGTGGTGTAGGATGGCGTCCTTTGCAAACGCTGCATGTGGCCTTTTTCTTACTCTCCTTAGTAACATGGCCTTTTCTTAGACATCCAAAACACAGTTGGTTATCCAGTACAATTTTTTTTCTTTTTATCTGGGGACTTCTCCTTCAATTGTTGGCACTTATGTATGGAGTGGTTCTCTCCACAGAATAAACATTTGAAGGTAGTATGAAGATTTGTCGGTTCTGTCTCTCTACTGATCCCAGTAGTCACTTTGGACTTGCTCTCGTAGGTATCTGGACCTTTAGCTGCTGTGTTGGTTGCAAAGCTAGTTGCTCTTGCGCTTCTTATATCTCTCACAGGCCTTTCTTCTAAGGATTTTAAGACTTAAGATGCTGTTACTGGATAACATGCTGTCCGTGCTTCCTTATTGATGAACTCAGAGAACTCTTTAAAACTTGGGAAGTCCTTTCCTAGATCTAACTGTTCAGTCACTTAGCGATTCGATCTAGAAGCCACTTCTTCAGGTAGCTTAGTAAGCATCCTGTGGTTTTCTAGATAATCATTCAGTACTTCTAGTCCTCGTGGGATGGCATTGCTGCATGCTTGCAGAAAGTTACTATACTTTTGGCGTTTGAAGTGTTCTCTATGACCTATTTTAGGCCAGTTATTCAGTTTCTCTCTAAAGGCTCTTTGTACTAAGAAAGGATGACCATATCTTGCATAAAATTTTTCCCAAGCTTGTTTGTAGGCTTCTTCATCTTTTCTATAGAAGTTACCTTCAAGAACTTCCTTGGCTTCTCCACCAACGTATCTCTGAAGGTAGAATAACTTGTCAACTGGACTGAAGGAATAGAATCATCCGGTTCTATTTTCTCACTTTGTTCTGAATTAGGTGAGTCCTTTTCTTTATCTTTTCCGGTAGAGAAAGAGGGTAAATCCACACACCTTTTTCCTAACACTGGACTAGGCCTCTCTTTGTCTTTCTGAGCAGGGATGGAAGGATAATGACTTATTTCCTCACTAAGTGCTGGAGATTTCATTTCATTCTCCTGGGAGTATGTTGGAAAGGAGGAGTCTACTTCTTCACTTAGTACAGATTTGAACCTATGACTACTCATATCCTTTTTCGTGTACTCTAAGGCCTCATGCACACGGCCGATGTTTTGGTCCGCATCCGAGCCGCCTTTTTGGCGGCTCGGATGCGGACCCATTCACTTCAATGGGGCCGCAAAAGATGCGGACAGCACTCCGTGTGCTGTCCGCATCTGTTGCTCTGTTCCGCGGCCCCGCTAAAAAAATATAACATGTCCTATTCTTGTCTGCACTTTTCGGACAAGAATAGGCATTTATATTGTTTGAGGCAAGACTAATACTGCATCAGACTCTTCTACCTCAGACAGGTTCCCTTGCACTTCCCCCTCTACTCTATCTATCTTTGTATCCTCTAACAGTGGCATGGTAATACTAGGTTCAAACATTTTACTTTAAATGCAATACTGATAATCAATACGAATATTAAGAGTCATTTCACTTTAAATGCAATACTGAGAAATGCAGAAATAAATGACTGTCACTTTATATACAACAGCGATAAATGCAGGCAATAAATGACTTTCACTTTAAATGCTTTAGAGTCCGTGTACTACAAACTGTCCTTTGTTTTTATTTAAAGTCCCTTTTTTCTGAACACAAAAAATGTCTCTTTATGCCAAAGCCTATATGCAATGATAAGTAATAAAAGGAAAGCTCTGACCCCATTCCGAAGAGCAGGAACAAATGTAAATCCTAAGGAAGATGTGTCTTTTCCTGATATGATGCGATGCTCTGCACTGACTTGTGATGCTCTGCGCTGACTTGCGATGCTTTGTGCTGACTTGCGATGCGCTGGCTTGAATACGCTGCTGCAGGCTTTGGGCCTGGTGGCAGGAAACTAGCTGGCTGCAGTACGTAGTCTCTCCATGGATAGCAATGCAGGCACTCTAGCTCTGGACCTTGGCCTCCCACCATGCGTCTCTTTCTAGGGATCGCAGGAGGGTTGGCGCTCTTTCTCTGACTATTTTGCAGCACTATGAAGTTCCTTTTGCGCTGTGGCATTAGAAGAATTTTGGTATCTCTGACTTTTAGTCTAACCAGACTGTCTGTTACTCTGTAATTCCTCTAGCGCCGTTCTATGTAAACAGTAGGTTCTATGAAATAGTCCAGTACATAACACATGTTGAAAACTATCACAAAATGGTGGTATGATTAAGATGGTGGTTCAACTGTTCAATCTGGTCATTCAACATAAAATGATGGATAGTGCACAAAGTATGATACCTCTTGGCGCAAAAAACACAACCTCAAGGGAGGTATATAGATGATTTATTTTTTGTTAATTGGTGATGCACGGCATGTGTGTCATTTTGCCCTGTTTCAGGGCGCTCAGCAGATTGGCACCGTTTTCGCACACAACTTTACCAACTGTCAAATTTAGCAGGGTTAGCCACTGATCAGCCTGTGACCGCAAAGCTGAAAGGAGTGCAGGAACGGTGGAAGGTGGAGTGGAGGACAAATTGGAGGAGAGAGGAGAAGGAAAAGGAGAAGAGTGTGGCTTTGTGGATTCTAATGGTGTTGCTCCCACTTGGCTCAGTGATAGGAGGCCAGGTGCCTTCTTAAGGCGGTCGTCCCTAGGTGAGTGTTGGGCTTACCGCGACTTATGCGTTAACAGAACAGGCTGCAGATGGCAACTCTATTATAAGTAGTGGGCACGTTAAAAAAAGCCCACACTTTGGAGCCATGTGCCGGCATCCTGGGAGCGCCAGATGTGACCGTGCATGGTGGATGACTCGCTCGAGATACATTTGCAGTCTTCTTTTTGCCTACTGTGCACTGCCAGTTCTGCCTGCTTCTCCTCCCTATCTGCTGCTCTATCTCTCCCTTTGAACTCCCCTCCTCTTCCTCTCTTGTGGGCACCCACGTGATGTCCATCGACACGTCATCTTCACCTTCACCACCACTGACATTAGAGATCTCGGAGTAGGCAGCAACAACCCTCCTTTGGCTAATCTGGGCACTGTCGTCAGACCGCTGGGTGGCGGCCGTTGCTACCTCCTCTTCCTCATCCGATGCCAAGAATGGCTGTGCATCGGTAAGGTCTGGGAAGGGATGGGAAAATAATTCCTCTGACTCGAGTGGACGGGCTATGGTGGTGGTGGTGGTATCCTTGGGGGTGCACACAACAGAGAGTGAGGAGGGTGCAGATACAGAGCATGAGAAGGGTGCAGAAGCAGAAGGCTGAGTGAGCATTTCAACCAACTCTGGTGCGTCCTTTGACGTAATCACGCCTTCTGCAACTTCCCACTTAGGCTCCAGCCTGGTGCACCTGCCCAACCCCTACCTTCCCTGCGGAATAGCCTGCCTCTTCCTCTGCCTGCCATTTTCAAAATTACGCTGTGACAAAAGTCCCTATAGAAGAGCATTATTTGTGGAAGAAGGTATATCACACCCCTGCCTCATTCCCTTTTTATGGGGGTCAACTGGTAAATCACACCAGTAGAAATTATTTGTTCCAATAGCGTTTGGCACTCTGTGCAGCTGCAGTATCTCAGCAGAACCGTACACAACTGCTACACAATACAAATGCACTATAATATACTTTCCATGTTAGAAAGTTTATTATAAGTATATCACACCCCTCACTATGTCACACCTATCGATAGCACACCTATACTAGTCCTTAAAAGGACTTTGTGGCCCTATTAGCTAGCGTTTGGTGTCCCTAACAGTCTGAACCTGCTCCACACAGCAACTTCTCCCGACACTGACAAAAGACTGAACGTAAAATAGCGGCCAAATCGGGTTTATTTATAAGGTGGGGGTATGTCCATGTGCTGAAACATCTCAATTGGCTGTCCTGTACCACCTGATAGATGTGTCATGGGTCAAAGATATTCACAATGTAAAAGAATATGGCGCCGGCGGAACGAGCATAGTTCGACACGAAACGACTGCCGGGCAAACCGCAAAGCCATCTCTAATGGCGATGTCTTCAGAAAAATAAACAAAAAAATAGAGAAATGAATCCCTTATTTTCTACCATCCTGTGACTACCTCCGACCCCGCCTTAGTATTTAGACCTGGTTTGGATAGTGCGGTGTGTAACGCCAATTTTTTTCTCTCCCATTGACTTGCATAGAAAAGCCATGTGGTTTGTGTCCTGTGTTCTCTGCACCCACCGGTTTGGAACAAAGGCTAAGTGTGTTTTTTCTATGCAGCGCCTCCGCAGGAAACATGAGGAATTACATCTACTGAAATCAAAGCCTGCTGCTGCTTTATACCCCACCGACCTGTATTCCCCTATAGAGCGTATAAATCATACTGTAGATAACATGCTGGTTATATATCTATCATACAGATCATACTTCTACATATATCATCCTTATTACACATGCTGGATATGTGGAGGAGTCAGGCTTATTCTTTGTGGCTGAAATGAAAGAAGACATCACATGTATCATGACAGCGCCCATACATACATATACAGTGGGAGGCGAAAGTTTGGGCAACCTTGTTAATCGTCATGATATTCCTGTATAAATCGTTGGTTGTTACGATAAAAAAAGTCCGTTAAATATATCATATAGGAGAAACACACAGTGATATCTGAGAAGTGAAATGAAGTTTGCTATAATTGTTTAAGCAAAATCAGGCCGGTGCAGACATTAGGTCACTGTTGTTGTCATTTTATTGATTCCAAAACCTTTAGAACTAATTATTGGAACTCAGATTGGCTTGGTAAGCTCAGTGACCTCTGACCTACATACACAGGTGAATCCAATTATGAGAAAGAGTATTTAACCACTTCAACCCCGCTAGCTAAAACCCCCTTAATGACCAGGCCACTTTTTACACTTCGGCACTACACTACTTTAACCGTTTATCGCTCGGTCATGCAACTTACCACCCAAATGAATTTTACCTCCTTTTCTTCTCACTAATAGAGCTTTCATTTGGTGGTATTTTATTGCTGCTGACATTTTTACTTTTTTTGTTATTAATCAAAATGTAACGATTTTTTTGCAAAAAAATGAAATTTTTCACTTTCAGCTGTAAAATTTGGCAAAAAAAACGACATCCATATATACATTTTTTGCTAAATTTATAGTTCTACATGTCTTTGATAAAAAAAAAATGTTTGGAAAAAAAAATGGTTTGGGTAAAAGTTATAGCGTTTACAAACTATGGTACAAAAATGTGAATTTCCGCTTTTTGAAACAGCTCTGACTTTCTGAGCACCTGTCATGTTTCCTGAGGTTCTACAATGCCCAAACAGTAGAAAAACCCCACAAATAACCCCATTTCGGAAAGTAGACACCCTAAGGTATTCACTGATGGGCATAGTGAGTTCATAGAACTTTTTATTTTTTGTCACAAGTTAGCGGAAAATGATGATTATTTTTTATTTTTATTTTTTTCTTACAAAGTCTCATATTCCACTAACTTGCGACAAAAAATAAAAAATTCTAGGAACTCGCCATGCCCCTCACAGAATACCTTGGGGTGTCTTCTTTCCAAAATGGGGTCACTTGTGGCGTAGTTATACTGCCCTGGCAATTTAGGGGCCCATATGTGTGAGAAGTAGTTTGCAATCAAAATCTGTAAAAAATGACCGGTGAAATCCGAAAGGTGCACTTTGGAATGTGGGTCCCTTTGCCCACCTAGGCTGCAAAAAAGTGTCACACATCTGGTATCGCCGTACTCAGGAGAAGTTGGGGAATGTGTTTTGGGGTGTCATTTTACATATACCCATGCTGGGTGAGAGAAATATCTTTGCAAAAGACAACTTTTCCCATTTTTTTATACAAAGTTGGTATTTGACCAAGATATTTTTCTCACCCAGCATGGGTATATGTAAAATGACACCCCAAAACATATTCCCCAACTTCTCCTGAGTACGGCGATACCAGATGTGTGACACTTTTTTGCTGCCAAGGTGGGCAAAGGGGCACATATTCCAAAGTGCACCTTTCGGATTTTGCAGGCCATTTTTTACACATTTTGATTGCAAAGTACTTCTCACAGATATGGGCCCCTAAATTGCCAGGGCAGTATAACTACCCCACAAGTGACCCCATTTTGGAAAGAAGACACCCCAAGGTATTCCGTGAGGGGCACGGCGAGTTCCTAGAATTATTTTTTTTTTTGTCACAAGTTAGCGGAAAATGATGATTTTTTTTTTCTCTTTTTTCCTTACAAAGTCTCATATTCCACTAACTTGCGACAAAAAATAAAAAATTCTAGGAACTCGCCATGCCCCTCACGGAATACCTTGGGGTGTATTCTTTCCAAAATGGGGTCACTTGTGGCGTAGTTATACTGCCCTGGCAATTTAGGGGCCCATATGTGTGAGAAGTAGTTTGCAATCAAAATCTGTAAAAAATAACCGGTGAAATCCGAAAGGTGCACTTTGGAATGTGGGTCCCTTTGCCCACCTAGGCTGCAAAAAAGTGTGACACATCTGGTATCGCCGTACTCAGGAGAAGTTGGGGAATGTGTTTTGGGGTGTCATTTTACATATACCCATGCTGGGTGAGAGAAATATCTTGGCAAAAGACAACTTTTCCCATTTTTTTTATACAAAGTTGGCATTTGACCAAGATATTTTTCTCACCCAGCATGGGTATATGTAAAATGACACCCCAAAACACATTCCCCAACTTCTCCTGAGTACGGCGGTACCAGATGTGTCACACTTTTTTGCAGCCTAGATGCGCAAAGGGGCCCAAATTCCTTTTAGGAGGGCATTTTCTAGACATTTGGATCCCAGACTTCTTCTCACGCTTTAGGGCCCCTAAAAAGCCTTCTGTCAGAATGCACATCAGTGCTGCAGCTAGTCGATCGGTTGGTCCACCTGGAAGGTAAAGAAAAAAAAAAAAAAAAAAGAAAAAACCAGGCCGCAACGCAATAATTTTATTAACTTTGGAACAGAATATATAAACTTTAACTTTTTGAACTAAACATTAACCTTTTTGCTTACTGGTGTTTTTTTTTTGTTTTTTTTTACCTTTATAGAACAAACCTCTCCTTCCCCATGGGTCAATGTGCAAAGCGCAAATCGCCCAAAGATGTGGCGAAGTGCGTTATGCACTTTGTCCCAGGTGAAAGGAGAGGTTTGCAGCAGCTGTGTGAGTGAATGGGCCCTAATAGCCCTGTGTGCCTGTCCTGGTGAGATGTGATCCCTATGCTAGGTGTACCTGTGAGTGGTACTTCCGGAAACACTCTCCAAAGCATAGGGCAGGGTGGTCAGGACAGTTAGGACAGAAATAGCGGGTGTCACGCCTTATTCCACTCCTGCTACAGACACGACATCTTTTTCGGGGTGACGGTTGGGTTGAGGTACCAGGAACGACATTGGGGAAATATCGCTCGTGTAGACGGCTAACTACACTGGTGGATGGGGCCACGGAACCTCCTGGGTACAAGAGGTTCTCGATGATCTCTTCCTGAAATTTGAGGAAGGATCCAGTTCTCCCAGCCTTACTGTAGAGAACAAAACTATTATATGCAGCCAATTGAATCAAATATACAGACACCTTCTTATACCAGCGTCTGGTTCTGCGGGAAACTAAATACGGAGACAACATCTGGTCATTGAAGTCCACCCCTCCCATGTGAAGGTTATAGTCGTGGACTGAGAGGGGCTTTTCAATGACACGGGTTGCTCGCTCAATTTGTATTGTCGTGTCTGCGTGGAGGAGAGCATGTAAACGTCACGCTTGTCTCTCCATTTCACCGCGAGCAGTTCTTCGTTACACAGTGCGGCCCTCTGCCCCCTTGCAAGACGGGTGGTAACGAGCCGTTGGGGGAAGCCCGCGCGACTAGTTCGCGCTGTGCCACAGGCGCCAATCCGTTCTAGAAACAAATGCCTAAAGAGGGCGACACTTGTGTAAAAATTGTCCACATAAAGATGGTACCCCTTGCCGAATAAGGGTGACACCAAGTCCCAAACTGTCTTCCCACTGCTCCCCAGGTAGTCAGGGCAACCGACCGGCTCCAGGGTCTGATCTTTTCCCTCATAGATGCGAAATTTGTGGGTATAGCCTGTGGCCCTTTCACAGAGCTTATACAATTTGACCCCATACCGGGCGCGCTTGCTTGGGATGTATTGTTTGAAGCCAAGGCGCCCGGTAAAATGTATCAGGGACTCGTCTACGCAGATGTTTTGCTCTGGGGTATACAAATCTGCAAATTTCAGGTTGAAATGGTCTATGAGGGGCCGAATTTTGTGGAGCCGGTCAAAAGCAGGGTGGCCTCTGGGACGGGTGGCGGTGTTGTCGCTAAAGTGCAGGAAACGCAGGATGGCCTCAAAACGTGCCCTGGACATAGCAGCAGAGAACATGGGCATGTGATGAATTGGGTTCGTGGACCAATATGACCGCAATTCATGCTTTTTAGTTAGACCCATGTTGAGGAAAAGGCCCAGAAAAGTTTTAATTTCGGAAACTTGGACTGGTTTCCACCGGAAAGGCTGGGCATAAAAGCTTCCCGGGTTAGCGGTTATAAATTGTGTGGCATACCTGTTTGTTTCGGCCACAACTAAGTCTAAGAGCTCCGCAGTCAAGAACAGCTAAAAAAATCCCAGGGCCGAACCGATCTGAGCTGTCTCAACCCGAACTCCAGACTGGGCAGTGAAAGGGAAAACTACAGGTGCGGCTGAAGTTGGGGACTGCCAATCAGGGTTTGCCAGCACCTCCGGGATTCTAGGGGCTCTACGGGCACGTCTTTGCGGTGGCTGCGACAGGGTCACTACTGCACGTGCCACCGTACCAGCTTCAACTGCCCTTCTGGTGCTCGCTACTTCACCATGTTCTACGGCAGTGCTGGTACTAGGTCCAGGGAGGGCTGCGCTGCTGGTGTATGCCTCACCACGTAATCCGACAGCAGCAGCCCCACTCTGCTGCTCTTGAAGCGGATCCTGCGCAACCTGTGGTCTAGCGACACGGGGCCGGGTACGCCTGGTGCTATCAGGGACCTCAGCCTCCTCGTCCGAACTTTGGGTCAGAGAGCCACTGCTTTCTACAGGTTCGTATTCTGACCCGCTAGATTCATGAGATGAGGGTTCCCATTCCTCATCCGACTGGGTCAGAAGCCTGTAGGCCTCTTCAGAAGAATACCCCCTGTTTGACATTTGGGCAACTAAATTTAGGGGTATTCCCTGAGACTACCCAAGAAATAAAAGCAAGCCTGTCTTACAAAGGGGAGGCTAGCGAAGTACCGGAGGCCGCTGCGATTGATAAAAAATATCAAAACTGATTTTTTTATCGCCGCAGTGCGTGTAAAGTAAATGTGCAGTGATCAAAAAAAATATTTTTTTTGTCACTGCGGTGGGGCGGGCGTGGGTGAACGCACGTGTGGGCGACCGATCAGGCCTGATCGGGCAAACACTGCGTTTTGGGTGGAGGGCGAACTAAGGTGACACTAATACAATTATAGATCTGACCGTGATCAGTTTTGATCACTTCCAGATACTATAAAAGTACAAATGCTGATTAGCGATACGCTAATCAGCGAATAACGGACTGCGGTGCGGTGGGCTGGGCGCTAACCGATCCCTAAACTACCTAACCAAGGGGCCTAAACTATACCTAAAACCTAACGGTCAATACCAGTGAAAAATAAAAGTGACAGTTTACACTGATCACTTTTTTCCTTTCACTAGTGATTGACAGGGGCGATCAAAGGGGTGATCAAAGGGTTAATTGGGGTTCAGGGGGGTGATCTGGGGCTAGTATGTAGTGTTGGTGTACTCACTGTGTAGCCTGCTCCTCTGCTGGATCCAACCGACGAAAAGAACCAGCAGAGGAGCAGGCCAGCCATATAACAGATCATATTTACTAATATGATCTGTTATCTGGCACTCTGATAGTTTTTTTAAAAAATCATCAGCTTGCCAGCCGCGATCATTGGCTGGCAAGCTGATGACGCGACTCCCCTCGACGAAATGCCGGCCCGAACTGCACATGCGCGGGCCGGCAAAGCGCGTCATCTCGCATCTCGCGAGTAGAGTTGAGCGAACACCTGGATGTTCGGGTTCGAGAAGTTCGGCCGAACATCCCGGAAATGTTCGGGTTCGGGATCCGAACCCGATCCGAACTTCGTCCCGAACCCGAACCCCATTGAAGTCAATGGGGACCCGAACTTTTCGGCACTAAAAAGGCTGTAAAACAGCCCAGGAAAGAGCTAGAGGGCTGCAAAAGGCAGCAACATGTAGGTAAATCCCCTGCAAACAAATGTGGATAGGGAAATAAATTAAAATAAAAATTAAATAAATAAAAATTAACCAAAATCAATTGGAGAGAGGTCCCATAGCAGAGAATCTGGCTTCACGTCACCCACCACTGTAAGAGTCCATTTTCATAAATTTAGGCCCAGCACCCAGGCAGAGGAGAGAGGTCCCGTAACAGAGAATCTGGCTTCATGTCAGCAGAGACTTAGTCTGCATGTCATAGCAGAGAATGAGGCTTCACGTCAGCCACCACTGCAACAGTCCATTGGCATATATTTAGGCCCAGCACCCAGGCAGAGGAGGGAGGTCCCGTAACAGAGAATCTGGCTTCATGTCAGCAGAGAATCAGTCTGCATGTCATAGCAGAGAATCAGGCTTCACGTCAGCCACCACTGCAACAGTCCATTGGCATATATTTAGGCCCAGCACCCAGGCAGAGGAGAGAGGTCCCGTAACAGAGAATCTGGCTTCATGTCAGCAGAGAATTAGTCTGCATGTCATAGCAGAGAATGAGGCTTCACGTCAGCCACCACTGCAACAGTCCATTGGCATATATTTAGGCCCAGCACCCAGGCAGAGGAGGGAGGTCCCGTAACAGAGAATCTGGCTTCATGTCAGCAGAGAATCAGTCTGCATGTCATAGCAGAGAATGAGGCTTCACGTCAGCCACCACTGCAACAGTCCATTGGCATATATTTAGGCCCAGCACCCAGGCAGAGGAGGGAGGTCCCGTAACAGAGAATCTGGCTTCATGTCAGCAGAGAATCAGTCTGCATGTCATAGCAGAGAATGAGGCTTCACGTCAGCCACCACTGCAACAGTCCATTGGCATATATTTAGGCCCAGCACACACACAGGCAGAGGAGGGAGGTCCCGTAACAGAGAATCTGTCTTCATGTCAGCAGAGAATCAGTCTGCATGTCATAGCAGAGAATGAGGCTTCACGTCAGCCACCACTGCAACAGTCCATTGGCATATATTTAGGCCCAGCACACACACAGGCAGAGGAGAGAGGTCCCGTAACAGAGAATCTGGCTTCATGTCAGCAGAGAATCAGTCTGCATGTCATAGCAGAGAATGAGGCTTCACGTCAGCCACCACTGCAACAGTCCATTGGCATATATTTAGGCCCAGCACCCAGGCAGAGGAGGGAGGTCTCGTAACAGAGAATCTGGCTTCATGTCAGCAGAGAATCAGTCTGCATGTCATAGCAGAGAATGAGGCTTCACGTCAGCCACCACTGCAACAGTCCATTGGCATATATTTAGGCCCAGCACACACACAGGCAGAGGAGAGAGGTCCCGTAACAGAGAATCTGTCTTCATGTCAGCAGAGAATTAGTCTGCATGTCATAGCAGAGAATGAGGCTTCACGTCAGCCACCACTGCAACAGTCCATTGGCATATATTTAGGCCCAGCACCCAGGCAGAGGAGGGAGGTCCCGTAACAGAGAATCTGGCTTCATGTCAGCAGAGAATCAGTCTGCATGTCATAGCAGAGAATGAGGCTTCACGTCAGCCACCACTGCAACAGTCCATTGGCATATATTTAGGCCCAGCACCCAGGCAGAGGAGGGAGGTCTCGTAACAGAGAATCTGGCTTCATGTCAGCAGAGAATCAGTCTGCATGTCATAGCAGAGAATGAGGCTTCACGTCAGCCACCACTGCAACAGTCCATTGGCATATATTTAGGCCCAGCACACACACAGGCAGAGGAGAGAGGTCCCGTAACAGACAATCTGGCTTCATGTCAGCAGAGAATCATTCTGCATGTCATAGCAGAGAATCAGGCTTCACGTCACCCAACATTGGAACAGTCCATTGGCATATATTTAGGCCCCGGCACCCAGACACAGGAGAGGTTCATTCAACTTTGGGTAGCCTCGCAATATAATGGTAAAATGAAAATAAAAATAGGATTGAATGAGGAAGTGCCCTGGAGTCCAATAATATATGGTTAAGGGGAGGTAGTTAATGTCTAATCTGGACAAGGGACGGACAGGTCCTGTGGGATCCATGCCTGGTTCATTTTTATGAACGTCAGCTTGACCACATTGGCTGTAGACAGACGGCTGCGTTTGTCTGTAATGACGCCCCCTGCCGTGCTGAATACACGTTCAGACAAAACGCTGGCCGCCGGGCAGGCCAGCACCTCCAAGGCATAAAAGGCTAGCTCTGGCCACGTGGACAATTTAGAGACCCAGAAGTTGAATGGGGCCGAACCATCAGTCAGTACGTGGAGGGGTGTGCACACGTACTGTACCACCATGTTAGTGAAATGTTGCCTCCTGCTAACACGTTGCGTATCAGGTGGTGGTGCAGTTAGCTGTGGCGTGTTGACAAAAGTTTTCCACATCTCTGCAATGCTAACCCTGCCCTCAAAGGAGCTGGCATTGACACAGCTGCCTTGGCGACCTCTTGCTCCTCCTCTGCCTTGGCCTTGGGCTTCCACTTGTTCCCCTGTGACATTTGGGAATGCTCTCAGTAGCGCGTCTACCAACGTGCGCTTGTACTCGCCCATCTTCCTATCACGCTCCAGTGCAGGAAGTAAGGTGGGCACATTGTCTTTGTAGCGTGGATCCAGCAGGGTGGCAACCCAGTAGTCCGCACAGGTTAAAATGTGGGCAACTCTGCTGTCGTTGCGCAGGCACTGCAGCATGTAGTCGCTCATGTATGCCAGGCTGCCCAGGGGTAAGGACAAGCTGTCCTCTGTGGGAGGCGTATCGTCATCGTCCTGCCTTTCCCCCCAGCCACGCACCAGTGATGGACCCGAGCTGCGTTGGGTGCCACCCCGCTGTGACCATGCTTCATCCTCATCCTCCTCCACCTCCTCCTCATCCTCGTCCTCCTCGTCCTCCAGTAGTGGGCCCTGTCTGGCCACATTTGTACCTGGCCTCTGCTGTTGCCAAAAACCTCCCTCTGAGTCACTTCGAAGAGACTGGCCTGAAAGTGCTAAAAATGACCCCTCTTCCTCCTCCTCCTCCTCCTGGGCCACCTCCTCTTGCATCATCGCCCTAAGTGTTTTCTCAAGGAGACATAGAAGTGGTATTGTAACGCTGATAACGGCGTCATCGCCACTGGCCATGTTGGTGGAGTACTCGAAACAGCGCAACAGGGCACACAGGTCTCGCATGGAGGCCCAGTCATTGGTGGTGAAGTGGTGCTGTTCTGTAGTGCGACTGACCCGTGCGTGCTGCAGCTGAAACTCCACTATGGCCTGCTGCTGCTCGCACAGTCTGTCCAGCATGTGCAAGGTGGAGTTCCACCTGGTGGGCACGTCGCATATGAGGCGGTGAGCGGGAAGGCCGAAGTTACGCTGTAGCGCAGACAGGCGAGCAGCAGCAGGATGTGAACCCCGGAAGCGCGAACAGACGGCCCGCACTTTATGCAGCAGCTCTGACATGTCGGGGTAGTTGTGAATGAACTTCTGCACCACCAAATTCAGCACATGCGCCAAGCAAGGGATGTGCGTCAAATTGGCTAGTCCCAGAGCTGCAACGAGATTTCGCCCATTATCACACACCACCAGGCCGGGCTTGAGGCTCACCGGCAGCAACCACTCGTCGGTCTGTTGTTCTATACCCCGCCACAACTCCTGTGCGGTGTGGGGCCTGTCCCCCAAACATATGAGTTTCAGAATGGCCTGCTGACGTTTACCCCGGGCTGTGCTGAAGTTGGTGGTGAAGGTGTGTGGCTGACTGGATGAGCAGGTGGAAGAAGAGGAGGAGGAAGCCGAGAAGGAGGAGGTGGCAACAGGAGGCAAAGAATGTTGCCCTGCGATCCTTGGCGGCGGAAGGACGTGCGCCAAACAGCTCTCCGCCTGGGGCCCAGCTGCCACTACATTTACCCAGTGTGCAGTTAGGGAGATATAGCGTCCCTGGCCGTGCTTACTGGTCCACGTATCTGTGGTTAGGTGGACCTTGCCACAGATGGCGTTGCGCAGTGCACACTTGATTTTATCGGATACTTGGTTGTGCAGGGAAGGCACGGCTCTCTTGGAGAAGTAGTGGTGGCTGGGAACAACATACTGTGGGACAGCAAGCGACATGAGCTGTTTGAAGCTGTCTGTGTCCACCAGCCTAAATGACAGCATTTCATAGGCCAGTAGTTTAGAAATGCTGGCATTCAGGGCCAGGGATCGAGGGTGGCTAGGTGGGAATTTACGCTTTCTCTCAAATGTTTGTGAGATGGAGAGCTGAACGCTGGCGTGTGACATGGTTGAGACGCTTGGTGACGGAGGTGGTGGTGGTGGTGGTGTTGGTGGTACATCCCCTGTTTGCTGGGCGGCAGGTGCCAACGTTCCTCCAGAGGCGGAGGAAGAGGCCGAGGCGGCAGCAGCAGAAGAGGTAGCAGGGGGAGCCTGAGTGACTTCCTTGGTTTTAAGGTGTTTACTCCACTGCAGTTCATGCTTTGCATGCAGGTGCCTGGTCATGCAGGTTGTGCTCAGGTTCAGAACGTTAATGCCTCGCTTAAGGCTCTGATGGCACAGCGTGCAAACCACTCGGGTCTTGTCGTCAGCACATTGTTTGAAGAAGTGCCATGCCAGGGAACTCCTTGAAGCTGCCTTTGGGGTGCTCGGTCCCAGATGGCGGCGGGCAGTAGCAGGCGGAGTCTCTTGGCGGCGGGTGTTCTGCTTTTGCCCACTGCTCCCTCTTTTGCTACGCTGTTGGCTCGGTCTCACCACTGCCTCTTCCTCCGAACTGTGAAAGTCAGTGGCACGACCTTCATTCCATGTGGGGTCTAGGACCTCATCATCCCCTGCATCGTCTTCCACCCAGTCTTGATCCCTGACCTCCTGTTCAGTCTGCACACTGCAGAAAGACGCAGCAGTTGGCACCTGTGTTTCGTCATCATCAGAGACATGCTGAGGTGGTATTCCCATGTCCTCATCATCAGGAAACATAAGTGGTTGTGCGTCAGTGCATTCTATATCTTTAACCGCTGGGGAAGGGCTAGGTGGATGCCCTTGGGAAACCCTGCCAGCGGAGTCTTCAAACAGCATAAGAGACTGCTGCATAACTTGAGGCTGAGACAGTTTCCCTGGTATGCATGGGGGTGATGTGACAGACTGATGGGGTTGGTTTTCAGGCGCCATCTGTGCGCTTTCTGCAGAAGACTGGGTGGGAGATAATGTGAACGTGCTGGATCCACTGTCGGCCACCCAATTGACTAATGCCTGTACCTGCTCAGGCCTTACCATCCTTAGAACGGCATTGGGCCCCACCATATATCGCTGTAAATTCTGGCGGCTACTGGGACCTGAGGTAGTTGGTACACTAGGACGTGTGGATGTGGCAGAACGGCCACGTCCTCTCCCAGCACCAGAGGATCCACTAACACCACCACGACCATGTCCGCGTCCCTTACTAGATGTTTTTCTCATTGTTATGGTTCACCACAACAACAAAAATATTATTTGGCCCAATGTATTGTATTCAAATTCAGCTGGATATAAATTTGAGGCCTAGTATTTAGGCGCTGGGTGACAGGTATGGGTTTAGTGACAGAATTAGACTTGGAAATGCACAGTAGCGTGTGTGTGAAGTTATTCTGAATGACCCTATGTGCACCTTGAATATTATATACCCTTTTAGGGCTAGATTTCAAATAGCTCTGATACAGCAGAAACCACTAAATTTTTTAATTGCTAAATTGGGAATTGTATTTCAACCCAGAACAAAAAATGTGCTTTGACGGACACTAAATAACTTTCCCAGCCACAACAGGACAGCGGTAACAAGAGATTTAGCAGGATATAAATTTGAGGCCTAGTATTTAGGCGCTGGGTGACAGGTATGGGTTTAGTGACAGAATTAGACTTGGAAATACACAGTAGCGGGTGTGTGTGAAGTTATTCTGAATGACCCAATGTGCACCTTGAATATTATATACCCTTTTAGGGATAGATTTCAAATAGCTCTGATATAGCAGAAACCACTAAATTATGAAATTGCTAAATTGGGAATTGTATTTCAACCCAGAACAAAAAATGTGCTTTGACGGACACTAAATAACTTTCCCAGCCACAACAGGACAGCGGTAACGAGAGATTTAGCGGGATATAAATTTGAGGCCTAGTATTTAGGCGCTGGGTGACCGGTATGGATTTAGTGACAGAATTAGACTGGGATATGGCCAAAAAATAACCACACTATTGCTGGTTAAATGCACTTGGTGACGGGCGCAGCTTGCCCCTGATGTAGTATATGGCCAAAAAATGAACAGACTATTGCTGGTTAAATGCACTTGGTGACGGGCGCAGCTTGCCCCTGATGTAGTATATGGCCAAAAAATAAACAGACTATTGCTGGTTAAATGCACTTGGTGTGATAGCTTGACGAACCACACTACTGAGGGTTAAATGCACTTGGTGACGGGCGCAGCTTGCCCCTGATGTAGTATATGGCCAAAAAATAAACAGACTATTGCTGGTTAAATGCACTTGGTGTGATAGCTTGACCAACCACACTACTGAGGGTTAAATGCACTTGGTGACGGGCGCAGCTTGCCCCTGATGTAGTATATGGCCAAAAAATGAACAGACTATTGCTGGTTAAATGCACTTGGTGACGGGCGCAGCTTGCCCCTGATGTAGTATATGGCCAAAAATAAACAGACTATTGCTGGTTAAATGCACTTGGTGTGACAGCTTCACCCTGATGTAGGCTTTAGCCAAAAAACAACCACACCATTGAGGGTTAAATGCACTTGGTCGCAGCTTGGATGCACTTGGTCGCAGCACCGCACAAGACACAAAATGGCCGCCGATCACCCCAGAAAAAAGTGACTGACAAACGGTCTGGGCAGCCTAAAAACAGTGAGTGAGCATTTGAATTTCAGCAGCTCAATGATGCACAGCTGCAGATCGATCGATTAATCAAGTGAAGTCCTTTGGAGGAGTTAATCTGCCTAATCTCGCCCTACTGTCGCATCCGCAACCTCTCCCTACGCTAATCAGAGCAGAGTGACGGGCGGCGCTATGTGACTCCAGCTTAAATAGAGGCTGGGTCACATGGTGCTCTGGCCAATCACAGCCATGCCAATAGTAGGCATGGCTGTGACGGCCTCTTGGGGCAAGTAGTATGACGCTTGTTGATTGGCTGCTTTGCAGCCTTTCAAAAAGCGCCAAGAAAGTGTCACAAAAGCGCCAAGAAAGCGACGAACACCGAACCCGAACCCGGACTTTTACGAAAATGTCCGGGTTCGGGTCCGTGTCACGGACACCCCAAAATTCGGTACGAACCCGAACTATACAGTTCGAGTTCGCTCATCCCTACTCGCGAGATGACGCGTATATGCGTGACTGTGCGCAGCGCTGCCGCCTCCGGACCGCACATCTGCGTTAGGCTGTCCGGAGGCGGTTAAGGGGGTCAATTGTAAGTTTCCCTCCTCTTTTAATTTTCTCTGAAGAGTAGCAACATGGGGGTCTCAAAACAACTCTCAAATGACCTGAAGACACAGATTGTTCACCATCACGGTTTAGGGGAAGGATACAGAAAGTGGTCTCAGAGATTTCCGCCGTCTGTTTCCACAGTTAGGAACATAATGAGGAAATGGAAGACCACAGGCTCAGTTCATGTTAAGGCTCGAAGTGACAGACCAAGAAAAATCTCGGATAGACAGAAGCGACGAATGGTGAGAACAGTCAGAGTCAACCCACAGACCAGCACCAAAGACCTACAACATCATCTTGCTGCAGATGGAGTCACTGTGCATCGTTCAACCATTCGGCGCACTTTACACAAGGAGATGCTGTATGCGAGAGGGATGCAGAGGAAGCCTTTTCTCCGCCGCTTGAGGTGGGCTAAAGCACATTGGGACAAGCCAGCTTCATTTTGGAATAAGGTGCTGTGGACTGATGAAACTAAAATGGAGTTATTTGGCCATAACAAGGGGCGTTATGCATGGAGGAAAAAGAACACAGCATTCCAAGAAAAACACCTGCTACCTATAGTAACATATGGTGGTGGTTCCATCATGCTGTGGGGCTGTGTGGCCAGTGCAGGGACTGGGAATCTTATCACAGTTGAGGGACGCATGGATTCCACTCAGTATCAGCAGATTCTGGAGACCAATGTCCAGGAATCAGTGACAAAGCTGAAGCTGTGCCGGGGCTGGATCTTTCAACAAGACAACGACCCTAAACACTGCTCAAAATCCACTAAGGAATTTATGCAGAGGAACAAGTACAACGTTCTGGAATGGCCACCTCAGTCCCCAGACCTGAATATCATTGAAAATCTGTGGTGTGACTTAAAGAGAGCTGTCCATGCTCGGAAGCCATCAAACCTGAATGAACTAAAGATGTTTTGTAAAGAGGAATGGTCCAAAATACCTTCAACCAGAATCCAGACTCTCATTGGAACCTACAGGAAGCGTTTAGAGGCTGTAATTTCTGCAAAAGGAGGATCTACTAAATATTGATTTCATTTCTTTTTTGTGGTGCCCAAATTTATGCACCTGCCTAATTTTGTTTAAACAATTATAGCACACTTTCTGTAAATCCAATAAACTTCATTTCACTTCTCAGATATCACTGTGTGTGTCTCCTATATGATATATTTAACTGACATTTTTTATCTTAACAACCAACGATTTATACAGGAAAATCATGACGGCTAACAAGGTTGCCCAAACTTTCGCATCCCACTGTATATATACGTACCACATACAGAGAACTGGAGATGGACTTAAAGGCTTACAATCTAGTCTGACATCATTCATACATACCCTGCTCGAGGAGCAATCTGCATATACTTGTTACGATGATGATTGAAGATTACTTGCGATTACTTTCAATTACTTGTAATTACTTGCAATGTCTTGGGATATGTGGAAAAGAAAGGAGATAAAAAAATTCATGATGACCATGATTGGGTAGTGCAGGAGGACATCACATGTATCATGACAAGTATGTACAGATGATGATAGACATGCACCCTCACATACACATACATACAGCTCCCCTGGACCACGCAGATAGCCTTCTTCCCCACAAATGAGCAGCCTCAGCCAAGTGAGCTCCTTATAAACCTCTGTGATGTCATAATGATTGTATGCTGTGATCTGATTGGCCGATGCAATGCTGTGATGTCATAATGGGGGTGATGCTGTGATCTGATTGGCTGATGCAATGCTGTGATCTGATGCTAATATTAAACTCTGGAAATTCTCTGCCATATGTAATGACCAGTGATGGTCAGTTCGCAGTGTTCGCCCGCGAACACATGCCGGCTGCCATCTTTAGTAAGGTAGACTCACCCGTCCGGCGATGCACAGGTAAGCCCTTACCTGTGCCTGTGCCGCGAGCCGGTCTTAAATCAATTGCGGTCACCGGGAGCAGGCAGTTTCGAGAACAGCCGCCGGGGGCCTTTCCCTGGCTGTTCTCGGGAACTGCCTGCTCCCGGTGACTGCATTTCATTTCAGACCGGCTTCTGGCACAGGCACAGGTAAGGGGTTACCTGTGCATTGCCGGACGGATGAGTCTACTTTACTAAAGATGGCAGCCCGCATGTGTTCGCTGGTGAACACTGCGAACTGACCATCACTGGTAATGTCACTGTGGGTCCATTTTTGACACCTTGCTACCATTCGCTATGTGCTAATATCTGTCATCCAATGTATTTCATGTCATCTTCTGATAATGTGCATATTTATTCCACATAGCTGTTATGTTCATGTAATGTGCCTGGTTACCACAAGGTGGCAGCAACACTTGGCAGTGCTAGTGGCAGGGAATGGACTGGATTGTCCATTCTCTCTCTCCCTCTGGAGGGAGAAGGAGAAGAGGAGTTAGTTAGTAGGAGTCAGTCTAGCCTTCCCCCACCTGGGGAAAGGTTGTATGTTGGCTAGCAGAGCTCTGCCTGCTCTGCTGGGCCTGAAGGATCTGCCTGCAAAGGACTATTTGGTTGCATGTCCCCTCCTGGGCTTGCATTGCCTTCACCCAAGCTGAGCCGAAGCTTGAGGTACTGTAAACCAGGGCAAGAAGTTCCTAGGATTGCTTACAGAAAGAGACAGACTACTATTGCTAACATAGCGGAGCTGAGAGAGCTACACCAAGGATACCTCTGAGAGGAGTTTTTTTTTTTACAGAAGTTGTTTGCCTGCGATTTGTCCTGCTGAAGCCTATTGGAAACCAAGATACAGTCTGGAAACTGTGTGGATTACCGCTTATGCCAAGTAAAAGCAACTGTTCATCATTTACCAAGTCTGGACTCAACTTTGTACTACTCCATCCAAGCTCTTCATCCCCTTTTGCACTGCCTCGGTCGACCACGTCTGGGATCCACCCGTATTCAGGTAGGAACACCGTGACAATAGTTCTACACAACATCTCCAGGGATATTGTGGCCTATTTAACACCACTCTGGCCTTCCTACACTGGGTATTAACACCACCATCTACAAAGGGGACTCCATGTTCCCGTTGCTTAACTGCAACTGGCGTCACATTTACTTGTTCTACAAGAGGGACATATTTCGTAGAAACCTCCCAAGGGGCAAGGGATCCCCCAAGCCCCGGCCGTGGGCATCACACATACATTACAGGAGTTGTCCCATAGTGATAAATCCAGGAGTTGTCCCATAGTGATAAATCCAATGTGCAGTGTGATCGCAGATGTATAGTATCCACTAGGGATCGACCGATTATCGGATTTACCGATATTATCGGCCGATATTCAGGATTTTGAACACTATCGGTATCGGCATCTATTTTGCCGATATTCCGATAGTGTATGGGGAACACAGATCGCGCTGCTGACAGCGCTCTCCGTGTTCCCCTTAGCAGCACAGGGGAGAAGGAGCAGTGTCTCCTCCCCCTGTGCTGCCGCTGCCGCCAATGAGAGGACAGGGGACAAGAGGAGGGGAGGAGCTATGGCCACTGCGCCACCAATGAAGCTTAATCTCTCATTTATTCATATACAGGAGGCGGGAGCTGCAGGATCACATAGCCGGCTCCCGACCTCTATGAGCTGTAGCTGCGATCTGCGGTAGTTAACTCCTCAGTTGCCGCGGATCGCAGCTACTGCTCATAGAGGTCGGGAGCCGGCTATGTGATCCTGCAGCTCCCGCCTCCTGTATATGAATAAATGTGAGATTAAGCTTCATTGGTGGCGCAGTGCGCCCCCCCAAGCCCTCCAGTATCAGACATTGGTGGCGCAGTGCGCGCCCCCCCCAAGCCCCCCCCCCCCCAAGCTGGCTGCCATGATAAGCTCCATGCTGCTGTGTGCACAGAGCACACAGCAGCAGGGACAGTGTGAGCTCCTATTCACCCTGATAGATCTATCAGGGTGAATAGGACAAGGGTTCTAGTCCCTAAGGGGGCTAAAAGTTAGTTAAAAAAAAAAGTTACAAAAAAAAATAATAAAAACACCAAAATATTAAATAAAATTGAAAAATAAAGATTTACAAAAAAAAATACACATTAACAATAAACATTAATTTTCAGCAGATTTGTGGGAATTTTTTTTTTTTTTTCAAAAATGAAAATTCCCAGAATATCGGTATAAATTATCGGCTATCGGCCTGAAAGTTCACAAATTATCGGTATCGGTATCGGCCCTAAAAAATCAATATCGGTCGATCCCTAGTATCCACGCATACGTATTCTAGGCCACACCCCTTCTTACTGTGATCCCGCCTCCTCCATAGAAATAGTTTACAGTTACTGTCTTGGATATCATGGAATGTGGTGATGTCACATGGACTTGTGATGTCACATGGACTTGTGATGTCACATGCTCCATTTGCATACACAGAGTCCATTTTTATGTGTTTTATACTGGAGGACCCCTTTATAGTCTAACAATAAGGCCAAATCAGTGTAATGTGGACTATTTTGTGTTAGTCGCCCATAGGCGTAGTCAGACCACCACCAATCACATACTTATCACCTGTCCTGGAGATCGGTGAGGAGTTGTTATGGCGGGAAAGACTTCCCATAAGCTGTCCATTTGCCGACCATAAAGCGGTTGTAAAGAAGGGTCAAAATGATGAAAACAGGTCCCACTCCCCTCACCGATCCCCTACCCCCAATTTAACACTTCCTGACTCTTCCGTCATATCATTTACTAAATATGGGGGGTTCTATCTATAATTGGGGAGAGAGCGCCTTAATTGGCGTGAGAAGACTTACAGGCCATACATGCTCCTCTGGAATTCTGGGAAGAAAAGGATGCAAATGAGCTCTTAACAAGCTCCGCCTGTGATGCCACCAGATTTAAGGCATTATCATATAAGTCAATGTTCAACCCTTTAAACAGGCCTTGAGACATGACTCAGATATTAAATAAGTCAGCACCTCATAATTGCCCCTCATCAGTGTAGAGCAAAGAGTACTGGCTTAACAGATGAACATGAACTGCTAGCATCTTTCCATTCTTCATCCACACCACATACCATGCTTTTCATGGAAGCTTTACTCTTTTCTGTTTCTCTTTCTAATGACATAATTTTCTTGTTCTGTAGATATTTGGGTCCCCCGCCTCCTTGTCGTCTCCACTGTCCTCCCCTGTATCATAATACAATAACTTGTGAAACACTCTACTAATGTGATATATAGAAAAATTGATGTGTGGTCCTCACCGTAGCAGAGTTTTGGTCCAACCCACCCCAAATACATGGTCCAAAACAAAAAGTTGTGGCAGCATTCTATAGGTTTCATGCATATCTGCATGGAGTGCTGCGTCATCTTTGTATTTTGGACTCCCCTTTATCATGCCTGCTGTGCGCGGTCTCCTGCCAGGGTCCTGTCTATGGTATGTGGCCAAGAGAGAAATCCACCTGCCAGCATCAAATACAGTGGACAACTCAGCTGCTGCAGAATCTCCTACTACACACCCCAGCTGCTGCAGAGCCTCCTACTACTCACCTCAGCTGCTGCAGAACCTCATAATCCACACCCCAGTAGCTGCATAACCTCATAATACACACCTCAGTAGCTGCAGAACATCATCATACACACCTCAGTAGCTGCAGAACATCATCATACACACCTCAGCTGTTGCAGAACCTCCTACTAATCATCTCAGCTGCTGCAGAACCTCATAATCCACTCCTCAACTGCTGCAGAACATCATTTTACACACCTCAGCTGCTGCAGAACCTCCTAATACACACCTAATCTGCTGCAGAACCTCATGATCCACACCTCAGCTGCTGCAGAACATCATCATACACACCTCAGCTGCTGCAGAACCTCCTAATACACACCTCAGCTGCTGCAGAACCTCCTAATACACACCTCAGCTGCTGCAGAACCTGATAATCCACACCTCAGCTGCTGCAGAACCTCCTAATACACACCTCAGCTGCTGCAGAATCTCCTAATATACACCTCAGCTGCTGCAGAACCTCCTAATACACACCTCAGCTGCTGCAGAACCTCATAATACACATCTCAGCTACTGCAGAACCTTATAATACACACTTCAGCTGCTGCAGAACCTCATAATACACACCTCAGCTGCTGCAGAACCTCATAATACACACTTCAGCTGCAGCAGAACCTCATAACACACACCTCACCCACCGCAGAACCTCATAATACAGACCTCAGCTGCTGCAGAACCTCCTACTACAAATCTCAGCTGATGCAGAACCTCATCATACACACCTCAACTGCTGCAGAACCTGATAATGCACAACTCAGCTGCTGCAGAACCCCATAATACACATCTCAGCTACTGCAGAACCTTATAATACACACTTCAGCTGCTGCAGAACCTCATAATACACACCTCAGCTGCTGCAGCACCTCCTAATACAAATCTCCGCTGCTGCAAAACCTCATAATACACACCGCAACTGCTGCTGAACCTGATAATGCACACCTCAGCTGCTGCAGAACCTCCTAATACACAACTCAGCTGCTGCAGAACATCATCATTTATAAACACATGCATAAATGCGGAAAGGCAAATGGTTACCTGACAGAATTAGCTCTGCTACATCTATAAATATAGGGCAAAGGTTAATAAGCTTCAGACTTTTTTTTGTTCCTGAGTTTCTTGTTTTTGACCTTCTCCGGGTGGAATCCCACTTTCTCCATACTCCCCCGCCTCGCCTCCGCCCATCCCACACACCACCTCACCCCATCCCACACACCGCCTCGCCTCCGCCCATCTCACATACCTCCTCGCCTCAGCCCATCCCACACACCACCTCACCCCATCCCACACACCTCCTCGCCTCCGCCCATCGCACACACCTCCTCGCCTCCGCCCATCGCACACACCTCCTCGCCTCCGCCCATCCCACACACCTCCTCGCCTCCTCCCATCCCACACACCTCCTCGCCTCCGCCCATCCCACACACCCCCTCGCCTCCGCCCATCCCACACACCTCCTCGCCTCAGCCCATCCCACACACCTCCTCGCCTCAGCCCATCCCACACACCTCCTCGCCTCAGCCCATCCCACACACCTCCTCGCCTCAGCCCATCCCACACACCTCCTCGCCTCCGCCCATCCCACACACCTCCTCGCCTCCGCCCATCCCACACACCTCCTCGCCTCCGCCCATCCCACACACCTCCTCGCCTCGCCCATCGCACACACCTCCTCGCCTCCGCCATCGCACACATCTCCTCGCCTCCGTCCATCCCACACACCTCCTCGCCTCCTCCCATCCCACACACCTCCTCGCCTCCGCCCATCCCACACACCTCCTCGCCTCCGCCCATCCCACACACCTCCTCGCCTCAGCCCATCCCACACACCTCCTCGCCTCAGCCCATCCCACACACCTCCTCGCCTCAGCCCATCCCACACACCTCCTCGCCTCCGCCCATCCCACACACCTCCTCGCCTCCGCCCATCCCACACACCTGCACGCCTCCACCCATCCCACACACCTCCCCGCCTCCACCCATCCCACACACCTCCCCACCTCCACCCATCCCACACACCTCCCCACCTCCACCCATCCCACACACCTCCTCGCCTCTCCGCCCATCCCACACACCTCCTCGCCTCCGCCCATCCCACACACCTCCTCGCCTCCGCCCATCCCACACACCTCCTCGCCTCCGCCCATCCCACACACCTCCTCGCCTCCGCCCATCCCACACACCTCCTCGCCTCCGCCCATCCCACACACCTCCTCGCCTCCGCCCATCCCACACACCGCCTCGCCTCCGCCCATCCCACACACTGCCTCGCCTCCGCCCATCCCACACACCTCCTCGCCTCCGCCCATCCCTGCGGATCTGTAAACTATGAAGCTCTTCTGAATCTTCTCGCACATTCTGACATCTTACTCTCTGCTTCCTGGGCATAAATATTCCCTAAGGGCACAATCAAAATTTTAGATTAAAACAATTTCTTGACGATCATTTTTGCAGCACTTTTATTCCTGTCAATTTAACCTGACTTGATCGATATTGTGCAAATGATTCTGACATATTTTATTCGGCCTAGGACGCAGAACCGGCCCCTGATGATGTTCAATAAGAAGACTCAGATTAATCCAAAATTTACGACATAATAACAAATGCAATTATAAAATCTCCCCAAAGTCCAACAATTATTGCGGAGCAGATCGACTTATGCTAATTAGCTTTGATAACATTTATGTCTGTTTCACTCCATGACCAGCAGATGGCAGTAAAAGAGCAATGTAGTGTTGCTGCTGTCCTGGGAGCATGGATTGGGGGAGACCCCCCTTTCTGCACGGAGCTGCACTGGGACAGGTGGGGGACATATCACATTATGCTGCAATTGGAGAGTAATGAATAATTGCAAAATAATTTGCAACAAGAATATTTAAAATCTGCTTTGCTACCGTGTGTTAGGCTACTTTCACATTAGCGTGTTTTTTTTTTTGCGGATCTGTCATGGATCTGCAAAAACGCTTTCGTTACAATAATACAACCGCATGCATCCGTCATGAACAGATCCGGTCGTATTATGTCTTCTATAGCCATGATCCGTCCCCATTGACTAGGGGCTTGTTCACACGGTCATGCCGTGTTTTGCGGTCCGTCAAGTGCTGTCCGCATCTTTTGCGGCCCCATTGAAGTGAATGGGTCTGCACCCGAGCCGCAAAAAATGTGGCTTAGATGGGGAACCAAACCAAGGTCGTGTGAGTGAGCCCTTACATTGTGTGTTAGGACGGATCCGTCTTGCTCCGCATCCTAGGACGAACAGAAAAATGCTGCAGGCAGCCCCCAGAGCGGAATGGTGACTGATCGGAGGCAAACTGATGCATTCTGAGCGGATCCTTTTCCATTCAGAATGCATTTGGGCAAAACTGATCCGTTTTTGGAGCGCTTCTGAGAGCCCATGATGGATCTCGCAAACGGAAAGCCAAAACGCCGGTGTGAAAGCAGCCTTACGTGTTATATAGGAAGCCATTGTACACCGGCTGAAATATGAGCGCAAGACAGGGGAACATAGGGCTGGACATTAGGGAAGCCTTCAGGTTTTGCATGGATGTGGTTAGGAAAGTTCTGCGGGGGCATGTGCCTGGAGTGCTGGTGTCAAGTGGGTGCCAAAAAGCCAGTCTGTCTTAGGGCTCATGCACAGGAACATATTTTATTCAGTTTACGTTACGTTTTTTTTACAGTTCTGTATCCAGAACCATTCACTTCAATTGGTCCGCAAAAAAAAACAGAAATCACTCTGTGTGCATTCCGTTTCCGTATGTCCACATGTCTGTTCCCCCAAAAATAGAACATTTCCGATTCTTGGTCGTTTTACGGACAAGAACAGGCATTGTTACAATGCATCCTCAAAAAAAACGGATGCAATATGAATGTCACCTGTTGCGGACCGCAAAATACATACGGTCGTCTCCATGATCGCTTAGGCTACATTCGCATGACCATATGTGTTTTGCGGTCCACAAAACACAGATCCACAAAGAAATACGTCTGACATCCATTTGGCATCCGTATTGCATCAGTTTTTTTTTTTTTTTAGGATCCATTGTAACAATGCCTATCTTTGTCCGCAAAACAGACAAGAATAGGAAATGTTCTATCTTTTATGCGGGGCTACGGAACGGACATACGTATGCGGACAGCACTTTTTTTGCAGACCCATTGAAATGAATCGGTCCGCATCCTATACGCAAAAAAAACAACGGAACAGACACGGAACCACAAAATACATTTGTGTGCATGAGCCCTTAGAGCTCATGCACACAAACGTATTTTCTTTCCGTGTCTGTTCCATTTTTGTTTGCGGACCGTATGCGGAACTATTCTTTGCAATGGGTCCTCAAAAAAAACTAAAGTTACTCTGTGTGCATTCCATTTCCATATTTCTGTTACGCAAAAAAATAGAAAATGTCCTATTATTGTCCGCATTACGGACAAGGATAGGGCTGTTCTATTAGTTGCCAGCTGTTCCGTCCTGCAAAATACAGAATGCACACGGGCGCCATCCGTATTTTTTGCGAATCCGAAGTGCATTCACAGTGTAGATGGGCGGTACATGTCTATATGTATACAGTACTTTAAGTAAAAGCCCCCGCATGATATACAGTACAAAGAGACCAACAGACGTAGCAATCATTGTCTTTACATCAGACAGGCTACACCGCAGCTCGCCACTAATGCGCTTACTATTATGGCAGTGACGGCACGCTATGTCAATAACAGCTCGCCAACTATAACGAGAGCCATTGCTTCATCTGTATGAGCGACATACTGCATCACTGGATCGCCCGTGCTCATGTTGTCACAATGGATGCAATAACCTGGGTGAATGTGGGGAAAAGCTCTGACAATGGGGTTTAACCCACTGAATGTCACAGTCATTAAATAAGACTGCTATGCAGCTTCAAAATAATACTGACATACAGTGCACCCATCATGCCACCATACATTGTACCAATGATACCACTGTACAGTGTACAAATAATACCTCCATACAGTATATAAATAATACCTCTATATAGTGTAAAATAATACTACCATACATTGTACAAACAATATCACCAGTGTACAAATAATGTAGTGTCCCACTAGGTAGGAGTGGGCACTACACAAGGGTCAATTGGGTAGCGTGTACTTCTACTCACAAGGGACAGTGATATTGTATTGATCTATGCATTTAATGTAATTTACTGTGTGTTTTACATGCAATGGTTTTCCCTGTTATATGCTTTGCAGGCCTAGTGGGGTGTAATTTAGCCTCTCAGACACTAGAGGGAGATAGGGAGCCCCTAGTATAAATGTCCAGGCCCAGACAGGGAGTGGTTAGGTCATAGTCAGGAGTCTGTGGAGACAGAAGTGAGAAGGCACCAGCCCAGGATATGCTGAGGGCCTCCTCCTGACATGCAGCTAGCCCTGGTTTCTAGCTGCACCAGGAGGCTAGAAGGAGTACAGCCTGCTTGGAGACTGAGTGTATTCCAGGGGACTACAAGAGTTACCTCGTCAGCCTGAAGCTCCTGAGGCTAAGGATAGCTCAGTTGAGATACCCCAGTAGTAGGACAGCACCTCCTGGGAGCAACCTGCAGCCACCTTGTCCGTCCAGCAGTGAGACAGCTAGGAAACAAAGGTATTGTAACCTTAAGCAAGTGCCAATACTGGAGGAAGGAATTCATACCAAGGATTTAAGCCATCAATTAGGCATCCGGGCCTTGGGATCCAGCCAGCTAGAATAGCTGTGGGGATAGAGCAGCACTGCACTGCAAAGCATTAACTATATACCCTCCAAGTATCTTGCAAGATAGAAACCTGCTGTATCATAAACCTGCTGTGCATTTGGAACTGTAAAGGACGGCATTAACATCTTCTGTAACTGTATGTACAAAGTTGGACTGTTTTCACCAAGTAAAACAATGTTTGGTTCAACAACTGCGTACTCATTTAATCCTCCTGCAAACCGGTGTGCCACCGTTACAGGCACTGGCGTCACGATCCTTAAAGGGACCTTGCCTCAGGCACTCTAAACACCTGCAACAACCAGGGCACCTCACCCAACATCAGGCCAGGTCTCTACACTCAGAGTGTGCCCCAGAGGAACTAGTGTCTGCCTCTCATTCACTGCTACATGCCTGCCCAGGGTCCTCCAGAAAGTGAGTAACCCTTGATTGCCCATACTGTGACCTCACTGTCGCTATACCCTGCAGGTCTGGCGTGCTGCATAAATTGGCGTCACGAACAGGATACGAACATTCCTGCGCCATTGCGGATACAAAAACTGTGTGCTGTTAATTGCCTTAAAGTGACAAGCCCTAATTGCTTTATTGAAAATTGCTGGGCCAAAGTGAACTGTGATAATTGCGGTGTGAAGATTATATTGTATGGACTGTTTGCTGCCGATTTAAGTCACCGCTTGCTGTCAGTGAATAGACAGCGATTTTGCTCAAAGATGGCCGCTTAGCTTGACTGGAATTGTTTGCTGCGTCATCTTCATACTGAATTGGCGGTAAAAGTTGGCGCCTTCTGCTGAAAAGTGCGGGAAAGGCTGTATGTCCGCGCCACCGCCCTGTCTGGAAATTTACATGTCTGCAGAAATGGACTCCGCCTCCCCCATACTGGAGTACCTAGGGGGCGGCCTCCCAGTGCAATGGGAGGATCTGTCTGAAATTGTTGGCGCCACCCTGTCACTCTCCAGGGAAGGATCAAGCATGTTGAAGAGTGAAGACTGCTCTGCTGGGATGTCTGCGCCTGATCTTTTAGAAATGAACTGTACTGTTGTAGAGCAAAAGGACACTCCACCAGCCTACTCTCCGGGACCGGAGAGACCCACCTGCCCACCACCGAGGACGCAACCGGAGACCTACTATGGCTCCTGGAGAGACTTTTTCCAGCCCTCATTCAAGTGGTCAGCATTGATGGCAGAGATCCGGGAGGCTGCAATCAAGAAAACTACCAAGACCAAGATCTACTATGAAGAACTGGCAAAGACCGTTCATGAGCGCCACACTGACACCCAACCCCGCCTGGAGAGGAGAATGGGGTTGGTTGTGGCCTTTGACAAGGACCGAGGCTTCGGTTTCATTAAAGACTATATTACCGGCAGAGACTTATACGTGAATCGGAGGTCCGTCAAGCGGAGTTACCTCCTAGAGCATCTGCATAACCTCCGTGAGGGAGAGGAAGTAGAGTTCACCCCTGCCGAGGGCCTGCGAGGCCCCTACGCCACTGCCGTGTTCCGTCCCAGAAAGAAATCGGAGGACTGGGACCTTGATGACTACCACCCTGGCTGCGAGCGCGAACCTGTGCGCTCTCCAGAACCAGCCCATCATGCCTTCCAAGAACGGGGCTCCTTCATTGGCCCGAACGTCTTTTGGCAACCTACAGTGGTGGAGAAGAGGGTAAGCCCATGGCCCTCACCTGAGCTGCCTCGCAGGGAGAAAACTATTCGTGAACTGGAAGATGCAGAGAGATCCCATGCTGCCCTGGACAACATCCGAAGAGGGAAGAAAGCGGACGCCTCACCTGAACCTGCAGCGGCTGCGCAGGACGTGCTATCTACCTCCCAAGTGCCAGCGGCGACAGCGGAGGACAGCGATCCCGACTCCGAAAGCCTGGACGACCAGATCGTGCGGCTGGAGAAGAAACTGCGTGAGCTGCGCCAGATTGCCTCCGCCAGGATCCAGACTCCACCTGACCTGAAAGAAAAAGGACTTAAGAACTCGGACGTCTCCGGGTCTGAGGTGAGAGTACCTGTCCCTTCCAGCCGGCCCTCTTTAGTGTCAGCACCTGCGGTGAGGTCTTCCTACGCTGTGCACCGGCACACAGAGCCAGTCGTCCAGGAACCCACCGGACCGCTTGCAGCAGCGGTACCCAGGCCAGGGCATCCTTTCACATCAAGCAGTGAGACAGCTAGGAAACAAAGGTATTGTAACCTTAAGCAAGTGCCAATACTGGAGGAAGGAATTCATACCAAGGATTTAAGCTATCAATTAGGCATCCGGGCCTTGGGATCCAGCCAGCTAGAATAGCTGTGGGGATAGAGCAGCATTGCACTGCAAAGCATTAACTATATACCCTCCAAGTATCTTGCAAGATAGAAACCTGTTGTATCATAAACCTGCTGTGCATTTGGAACTGTAAATGACTGCATTAACATCTTCTGTAACTGCATGTATAAAGTTGGACTGATTTCACCAAGTAAAACAACGTTTGGTTCAACAGCTGCGTACTCATTTAATCCTCCTGCAAACCGGTGTGCCACCGTTACAGGCACTGGCGTCACGATCCTTAAAGGGACCTTGCCTCAGGCACTCTAAACACCTGCAACAACCAGGGCACCTCACCCAACATCAGGCCAGGTCTCTACACTCAGAGTGTGCCCCAGAGGAACTAGTGTCTGCCTCTCATTCACTGCTACATGCCTGCCCAGGGTCCTCCAGAAAGTGAGTAACCCTCGATTGCCCATACCGTGACCTCACTGTCGCTATACCCTGCAGGTCTGGCGTGTTGCAATAACACAACCAAACAGTGTGCAAATAATTAGAGATGTCCTGAACTATTCGCCGGCGAACATAGTTTGTTCACGTTCGCCGCAGCGGGCGAACATATGCGATATTAGGTCCGCCCCCTATACATCATCATTGAGTAAACTTTGACCTAGTACCTCACAGTCAGCAGACACATTCCAGCCAATCAGCAGCAGACCCTCCCTCCCAGACCCTCCCACCTCCTGAACAGCATCCATTTTAGATTCATTCGGAAGCTGCATTCTCAGTGAGAGGAGGGACAGTGCAGCTGATTCAATAGGGAAAGCGTTAGCTAGGCCAGTGTATTCAGTGTCCACTGCAGTTCTGAAAGACTCATCTGATCTGCTGTAAGGACAGCACCCTAAAAAGCCCTTTTTAGGGCTAGAACATCAGTCTGCTTTTTTTTCCTGTGTAATCAAATTGCAGTTGCCTCTCAGCGTGTGTGTCAGGCTCACAGCCCTGCAAGTGCATAGTGTCACCAGCGCAACTCATATCTGGTGTCACATTTGATTCCATTTTAAGAAAAACAACAATTTGGACTGAATAAATAGCAGTCAGTTACACACGTGTTTGTGTGTTTTAATGCCCAGTGCAGTGCATAGTGTCACTTCAGCGCCATTCATATCTGGTGTCACAGGAGCTTGCACGCATAGTACCACTAATCTAAAAGAAATGACAGGCAGAGACAGGCCACCCCGCAGGGGCCGTCGTGGTCGTGGTGCTGTGATTTCCTTTGGCCCTAGAATAATGCCCAGTGTTCAGAGGCCACGTAACCTGAACTCGAAAAGTTCTGAAAACATAGTTAACTGGCTAACACAGGACACCCAATCTTCTACAGCTTCCGCTCGGAACCTTGACGCACCATACTCCTCCAGCTCAGCTTCGGGCACCTCTCAAGTTACCACTCGCCAGCCTGCCGCCACTACCACCACTAGCACCAGAGCCGCTTCACTTGATCTGTCAGAGGAGTTATTTACACATCAGTTGGAAAAAATTAGTGATGCGCAACCATTATTGCCAGAGGATGTAGATAACAGGGATATGTCTCAGTCAGGCAGCATTACACACATGGACGTACAGTGTGATGATGATGATGATGTTGTACCCGCTGCTGCTTCCTTTGCTGAGGTGTCAGATACAAGTGAAGTGGTTGATGATGACGATGTGTCCGTGGGTGCCTGCTCGAAGAGAAGAAGAACAGGGGGAAAGTTCAGATGGGGAGACAGAAAGAAGGAGGAGACGAGTTGGAAGCAGGGGGAGGTCGTCGCATGGAGCTAGTGGCACAGTCGGACACCATGTATCGGCACCCGGGGTCAACCAGACAGCACGCCAATCAACGCATGCTGTTGCCACCACCAGAATGCCATCATTGCAAAGCTCAGCAGTGTGGCAATTTTTTTTTGTGTCTGCCTCTGACAACAGCGATGCCATTTGCAACCTGTGCCAAAAGAAACTGAGTCGTGGGAAGTCCAACACCCACCTAGGTACAACTGCTTTGCGAAGGCACATGATCTCACATCACAAACGCCTAAGGGATCAACACATGAGTACAAGCAGCACACAAACTCAAAGCCACCATCCTCCTCCTGGTCCAGCATCTTCAGCCACGTCAACCACTGCTGTCCTCCTTGCCCCCTCTCAACCACCTGCCACTCCACCTCTCGCCTTGAGCAGTTCCTGCTCATCTGCCCACATTCAGGTGTCTGGGTGTCTGTCAAGGACATGTTTGAGAGTAAGAAGCCAATGTCACCAAGTCACCCCCTTTCCCAGCGTCTGACAGCTGGCTTGTCTGAACTCTTAGCCTGCCAGCTTTTACCATACAAGCTGGTGGAGTCTGAGGCCCCTGAAAAAATTTGTAGCTATTGGGACACCGCAGTGGAAGGTACCCGGCCGAAATTTCTTTGCACAAAAGGCAATCCCCAACCTGTACTCGATTGTGCAAAAGGAAGTCATGGCATGTCTGGCACACAGTGTTGGGGCAAGGGTCCATCTGACCACTGATACCTGGTCTGCAAAGCACGGTCAGGGCAGGTATATCACCTACACTGCGCATTGGGTAAACCTGCTGACGGCTGCCAAGCATAGAATGTGTGGCTCTGCAGAGGAGTTGGTGACACCGCCACGACTTGCAGGCAGGCCTGCTGCCACCTCCTCTACTCCTCCTACTCCATCCTCTTCCATAACCTCCTCGGCTAAGTCCTCTTATGCTGCTGCGTCTTGCTCCACATCAACGCCCCCCCACCCCCCCAGCTCCCCAGGGGCTATTCCACATCCCGGATACAACAGTGTCACGCTGGGGTTGACTTGCCTGAAAGCAGAGAGCCACACCGGACCAGCACTCCTGTCCGCCCTGAATGCACAGGTGGATCAGTGGCTGACTCCGCACCAACTGGAGATCGGCAAAGTGGTGTGTGACAATGGAAGCAATTTGTTGGCGGCATTGAATTTGGGCAAGTTGACACATGTGCCGTGCATGGCACATGTGTGTAATCTGATCGTACAACGCTTTGTGCATAAGTACCCAGGCTTACAGGACGTCCTCAAGCAGGCCAGGAAGGTGTGTGGCCATTTCAGGCAATCCTACACGGCCATGGCGCACTTTTCAGACATTCAGCGCCGAAACAACATGCCAGTGAGGCGCTTGATTTGCGACAGCCTGACACGTTGGAATTCAACACTCCTAATGTTCGACCGCTTGCTCCAACAAGAAAAAGCCATCAACGAGTATGACCGGGGTGCTAGGACAGCCTCTGCGGAGCTGGGAATTTTTTTGCCACCTTACTGGACGCTCATGCGCAATGCCTGTAGGCTCATGCGTCCTTTTGAGGAGGTGACAAACCTAGTCAGTCACACCGAAGGCACCATCAGCGACATCATCCCATTTGTTTTCTTCCTGGAGCGTGCCCTGTGAAGAGTGCTGGATCAGGCTGTAGGATGAGCGTGAAGAGAAAGAGGAAGAATTGTGGACACCATCATTACCACCAGAAACAGCCTTATCAGCATCGCTTGCTGGACCTGCGGCAACGCTGGAAGAGGAGTCTGAGGAAGAGGAGTCAGAGGAGGAATGTGGCTTTGAGGAGGAGGAAGACCAACCACAGCAGGCATCCCAGGGTGCTCGTTGTCACCTATCTGGTACCCATGGTGTTGTACGTGGCTGGGGGGAAGAACAGACCTTCCGTGAGATCAGTGAGGATGAGGAACAGGACATGAGGAGCTCGGCATCCAACCTTGTGCAAATGGGGTCTTTCATGCTGTTGAGCCTGTTGAGGGACCCTCGTATAAAAAGGCTGAAGGAGAACGACCTGTACTGGGTGGCCACACTACTAGACCCCCGGTATAAGCAGAAAGTGCCTGAAATGTTACTGAATTTCCGCAAGTCGGAAAGGATGCACCAGTTCTAAAATAAATTAAAAAGTATGCTTTACACAGCGTATAAGGGTGATGTCACAGCACAACGGGAATCTAACAGTGGAAGAGGTGAAAGTAATCCTCCTCCTACCACGACCACGCCGGCAAGGACAGGACGCTTTACAGATGTGTTGTTGATAGAGGACATGCAGAGCTTTTTAAGTCCTACACATCGCCACAGCCCTTCGGGGTCCACCCTCAGAGAACGACTTGACCGACAGGTAGCAGACTACCTCGCCTTAACTGCAGATATCGACACTCTGAGGAGCTATGAACCCCTTGACTACTGGGTGTGCAGGCTTGACCTGTGGCCAGAGCTATCCCAATTTGCGATAGAACTTCTGGCCTGCCCCGCTTCAAGTGTCCTGTCAGAAAGGACATTCAGTGCAGCAGGAGGTATTGTCACTGAGAAGAGAAGTCACCTAGGTCAAAAAAGTCTAGATTACCTCACCTTTATTAAGATGAATGAGGCATGGATCCCGAAGGGACTGACAGTGGGCGATACATTTGACTAAAAAAGGCCTGATGACTGAGATGAGCTGCCTTAGGCTAAAAATGGTCCACACGCTGCTGTATTTTATCTCTGAATGCCGGGTGACTTGCGTGACTTATCCGCCACCAACTAGGCCTGGGAAACATCAATTTTTCTGGCCGCTGCTACAGCAACAATACCTAGTTTTTAAGGCATGTGTACATGCCTAATTTTTCTGGCCTCTGGTGCTGCACTGTGGCTGCAAAAACCAAACAAAAAAATAGGCACATACATGTGTCAATTCTAGAGTTGAGCGAACACCTGGATGTTCGGGTTCGAGAAGTTCGGCCGAACATCCCGGAAATGTTCGGGTTCGGGATCCGAACCCGATCCGAACTTCGTCCCGAACCCGAACCCCATTGAAGTCAATGGGGACCCGAACTTTTCGGCACTAAAAAGGCTGTAAAACAGCCCAGGAAAGAGCTAGAGGGCTGCAAAAGGCAGCAACATGTAGGTAAATCCCCTGCAAACAAATGTGGATAGGGAAATGAATTAAAATAAAAATTAAATAAATAAAAATTAACCAAAATCAATTGGAGAGAGGTTCCATAGCAGAGAATCTGGCTTCCCGTCACCCACCACTGGAACAGTCCATTCTCAGATATTTAGGCCCCGGCACCCAGGCAGAGGAGAGAGGTCCCGTAACAGAGAATCTGTCTTCATGTCAGCAGAGAATTAGTCTGCATGTCATAGCAGAGAATGAGGCTTCACGTCAGCCACCACTGCAACAGTCCATTGGCATATATTTAGGCCCAGCACACACACAGGCAGAGGAGAGAGGTCCCGTAACAGAGAATCTGGCTTCATGTCAGCAGAGAATCAGTCTGCATGTCATAGCAGAGAATCAGGCTTCACGTCAGCCACCACTGCAACAGTCCATTGTCATAAATTTAGGCCCAGCACCCAGGCAGAGGAGAGAGGTCCCGTAACAGAGAATCTGGCTTCATGTCAGCAGAGAATCAGTCTTCATATCATAGCAGAGAATCAGGCTTCACGTCACCCACCACTGTAAGAGTCAATTTTCATAAATTTAGGCCCAGAACCCAGGCAGAGGAGAAAGGTCCCGTAACAGACAATCTGGCTTCATGTCAGCAGAGAATCAGTCTTCATATCATAGCAGAGAATCAGGCTTCACGTCACCCACCACTGTAAGAGTCAATTTTCATAAATTTAGGCCCAGAACCCAGGCAGAGGAGAAAGGTCCCGTAACAGACAATCTGGCTTCATGTCAGCAGAGAATCAGTCTTCATATCATAGCAGAGAATCAGGCTTCACGTCACCCACCACTGTAAGAGTCAATTTTCATAAATTTAGGCCCAGAACCCAGGCAGAGGAGAAAGGTCCCGTAACAGACAATCTGGCTTCATGTCAGCAGAGAATCAGTCTTCATATCATAGCAGAGAATCAGGCTTCACGTCACCCACCACTGTAAGAGTCAATTTTCATAAATTTAGGCCCAGAACCCAGGCAGAGGAGAAAGGTCCCGTAACAGACAATCTGGCTTCATGTCAGCAGAGAATCAGTCTTCATATCATAGCAGAGAATCAGGCTTCACGTCACCCACCACTGTAAGAGTCAATTTTCATAAATTTAGGCCCAGAACCCAGGCTGAGGAGAAAGGTCCCGTAACAGACAATCTGGCTTCATGTCAGCAGAGAATCAGTCTTCATATCATAGCAGAGAATCAGGCTTCACGTCAGCCACCACTGCAACAGTCCATTGTCATAAATTTAGGCCCAGCACCCAGGCAGAGGAGAGAGGTCCCGTAACAGAGAATCTGGCTTCATGTCAGCAGAGAATCAGTCTGCATGTCATAGCAGAGAATGAGGCTTCACGTCAGCCACCACTGCAACAGTCCATTGGCATATATTTAGGCCCAGCACACACAGGCAGAGGAGAGAGGTCCCGTAACAGACAATCTGGCTTCATGTCAGCAGAGAATTAGTCTGCATGTCATAGCAGAGAATGAGGCTTCACGTCACCCACCACTGCAACAGTCCATTGGCATATATTCAGGCCCAGCACCCAGGCAGAGGAGAGAGGTCCCGTAACAGAGGATCTGGCTTCATGTCAGCAGAGAATCAGTCTGCATGTCATAGCAGAGAATCAGGCTTCACGTCAGCCACCACTGCAACAGTCCATTGTCATAAATTTAGGCCCAGCACCCAGGCAGAGGAGAGAGGTCCCGTAACAGAGGATCTGGCTTCATGTCAGCAGAGAATCAGTCTGCATGTCATAGCAGAGAATCAGGCTTCACGTCAGCCACCACTGCAACAGTCCATTGTCATAAATTTAGGCCCAGCACCCAGGCAGAGGAGAGAGGTCCCGTAACAGACAATCTGGCTTCATGTCAGCAGAGAATTAGTCTGCATGTCATAGCAGAGAATCAGGCTTCATGTCAGCCACCACTGCAACAGTCCATTGGCATATATTTAGGCCTAGCACACAGGCAGAGGAGAGGTTCATTCAACTTTGGGTAGCATCGCAATATAATGGTAAAATGAAAATAAAAATAGGATTGAATGAGGAAGTGCCCTGGAGTCCAATAATATATGGTTATGGGGAGGTAGTTAATGTCTAATCTGGACAAGGGACGGACAGGTCCTGTGGGATCCATGCCTGGTTCATTTTTATGAACGTCAGCTTGTCCACATTGGCTGTAGACAGGCGGCTGCGTTTGTCTGTAATGACGCCCCCTGCCGTGCTGAATACACGTTCAGACAAAACGCTGGCTGCCGGGCAGGCCAGCACCTCCAAGGCATAAAAGGCTAGCTCTGGCCACGTGGACAATTTAGAGACCCAGAAGTTGAATGGGGCCGAACCATCAGTCAGTACGTGGAGGGGTGTGCACACGTACTGTTCCACCATGTTAGTGAAATGTTGCCTCCTGCTAACACGTTGCGTATCAGGTGGTGGTGCAGTTAGCTGTGGCGTGTTGACAAAAGTTTTCCACATCTCTGCCATGCTAACCCTGCCCTCAGAGGAGCTGGCCGTGACACAGCTGCCTTGGCGACCTCTTGCTCCTCCTCTGCCTTGGCCTTGGGCTTCCACTTGTTCCCCTGTGACATTTGGGAATGCTCTCAGTAGCGCGTCTACCAACGTGCGCTTGTACTCGCGCATCTTCCTATCACGCTCCAGTGCAGGAAGTAAGGTGGGCACATTGTCTTTGTAGCGTGGATCCAGCAGGGTGGCAACCCAGTAGTCCGCACAGGTTAAAATGTGGGCAACTCTGCTGTCGTTGCGCAGGCACTGCAGCATGTAGTCGCTCATGTGTGCCAGGCTGCCCAGGGGTAAGGACAAGCTGTCCTCTGTGGGAGGCGTATCGTCATCGTCCTGCCTTTCCCCCCAGCCACGCACCAGTGATGGACCCGAGCTGCGTTGGGTGCCACCCCGCTGTGACCATGCTTCATCCTCATCCTCCTCCACCTCCTCCTCATCCTCGTCCTCCTCGTCCTCCAGTAGTGGGCCCTGGCTGGCCACATTTGTACCTGGCCTCTGCTGTTGCAAAAAACCTCCCTCTGAGTCACTTCGAAGAGACTGGCCTGAAAGTGCTAAAAATGACCCCTCTTCCTCATCCTCCTCCTCCTCCTCCTGGGCCACCTCCTGTTCCATCATCGCCCTAAGTGTTTTCTCAAGGAGACATAGAAGTGGTATTGTAACGCTGATAACGGTGTCATCGCCACTGGCCATGTTGGTGGAGTACTCGAAACAGCGCAACAGGGCACACAGGTCTCGCATGGAGGCCCAGTCATTGGTGGTGAAGTGGTGCTGTTCTGTAGTGCGACTGACCCGTGCGTGCTGCAGCTGAAACTCCACTATGGCCTGCTGCTGCTCGCACAGTCTGTCCAGCATGTGCAAGGTGGAGTTCCACCTGGTGGGCACGTCGCATATGAGGCGGTGAGCGGGAAGGCCGAAGTTACGCTGTAGCGCAGACAGGCGAGCAGCGGCAGGATGTGAACGCCGGAAGCGCGAACAGACGGCCCGCACTTTATGCAGCAGCTCTGACATGTCGGGGTAGTTGTGAATGAACTTCTGCACCACCAAATTCAGCACATGCGCCAAGCAAGGGATGTGCGTCAAATTGGCTAGTCCCAGAGCTGCAACGAGATTTCGCCCATTATCACACACCACCAGGCCGGGCTTGAGGCTCACCGGCAGCAACCACTCGTCGGTCTGTTGTTCAATACCCCGCCACAACTCCTGTGCGGTGTGGGGCCTGTCCCCCAAACATATGAGTTTCAGAATGGCCTGCTGACGTTTACCCCGGGCTGTGCTGAAGTTGGTGGTGAAGGTGTGTGGCTGACTGGATGAGCAGGTGGAAGAAGAGGAGGAGGAAGCCGAGAAGGAGGAGGTGGCAACAGGAGGCAAAGAATGTTGCCCTGCGATCCTTGGCGGCGGAAGGACGTGCGCCAAACAGCTCTCCGCCTGGGGCCCAGCTGCCACTACATTTACCCAGTGTGCAGTTAGGGAGATATAGCGTCCCTGGCCGTGCTTACTGGTCCACGTATCTGTGGTTAGGTGGACCTTGCTACAGATGGCGTTGCGCAGTGCACACTTGATTTTATCGGATACTTGGTTGTGCAGGGAAGGCACGGCTCTCTTGGAGAAGTAGTGCCGGCTGGGAACAACATACTGTGGGACAGCAAGCGACATGAGCTGTTTGAAGCTGTCTGTGTCCACCAGCCTAAATGACAGCATTTCATAGGCCAGTAGTTTAGAAATGCTGGCATTCAGGGCCAGGGATCGAGGGTGGCTAGGTGGGAATTTACGCTTTCTATCAAATGTTTGTGAGATGGAGAGCTGAACGCTGGCGTGTGACATGGTTGAGACGCTTGGTGACGGAGGTGGTGGTGGTGGTGTTGGTGGTACATCCCCTGTTTGCTGGGCGGCAGGTGCCAACGTTCCTCCAGAGGCGGAGGAAGAGGCCGAGGCGGCAGCAGCAGAATAGGCCGAGGCGGCAGCAGCAGAAGAGGTAGCAGGGGGAGCCTGAGTGACTTCCTTGGTTTTAAGGTGTTTACTCCACTGCAGTTCATGCTTTGCATGCAGGTGCCTGGTCATGCAGGTTGTGCTCAGGTTCAGAACGTTAATGCCTCGCTTCAGGCTCTGATGGCACAGCGTGCAAACCACTCGGGTCTTGTCGTCAGCACATTGTTTGAAGAAGTGCCATGCCAGGGAACTCCTTGAAGCTGCCTTTGGGGTGCTCGGTCCCAGATGGCGGCGGTCAGTAGCAGGCGGAGTCTCTTGGCGGCGGGTGTTCTGCTTTTGCCCACTGCTCCCTCTTTTGCTACGCTGTTGGCTCGGTCTCACCACTGCCTCTTCCTCCGAACTGTGAAAGTCAGTGGCACGACCTTCATTCCATGTGGGGTCTAGGACCTCATCGTCCCCTGCATCGTCTTCCACCCAGTCTTGATCCCTGACCTCCTGTTCAGTCTGCACACTGCAGAAAGACGCAGCAGTTGGCACCTGTGTTTCGTCATCATCAGAGACATGCTGAGGTGGTATTCCCATGTCCTCATCATCAGGAAACATAAGTGGTTGTGCGTCAGTGCATTCTATGTCTTTCACCGCTGGGGAAGGGCTAGGTGGATGCCCTTGGGAAACCCTGCCAGCGGAGTCTTCAAACAGCATAAGAGACTGCTGCATAACTTGAGGCTGAGACAGTTTCCCTGGTATGCATGGGGGTGATGTGACAGACTGATGGGGTTGGTTTTCAGGCGCCATCTGTGCGCTTTCTGCAGAAGACTGGGTGGGAGATAATGTGAACGTGCTGGATCCACTGTCGGCCACCCAATTGACTAATGCCTGTACCTGCTCAGGCCTTACCATCCTTAGAACGGCATTGGGCCCCACCATATATCGCTGTAAATTCTGGCGGCTACTGGGACCTGAGGTAGTTGGTACACTAGGACGTGTGGATGTGGCAGAACGGCCACGTCCTCTCCCAGCACCAGAGGGTCCACTAACACCACCACGACCATGTCCACGTCCGCGTCCCTTACTAGATGTTTTTCTCATTGTTATGGTTCACCACAACAACAAATATATTATTTGGCCCAATGTATTGTATTCAAATTCAGCGGGATATAAATTTGAGGCCTAGTATTTAGGCGCTGGGTGACCGGTATGGATTTAGTGACAGAATTAGACTTGGAAATGCACAGAAGCGTGTGTGTGAAGTTATTCTGAATGACCCTATGTGCACCTTGAATATTATATACCCTTTTAGGGATAGATTTCAAATAGCTCTGATATAGCAGAAACCACTAAATTATGAAATTGCTAAATTGGGAATTGTACTTCAACCCAGAACAAAAAATGTGCTTTGACGGACACTAAATATCTTGCCCAGCAACAACAGTACAGCGGTGGGTAACGAGAGATTTAGAGGGATTTAAATTTGAGGCCTAGTATTTAGGCGCTGGGTCACCGGTATGGATTTAGTGACAGAATTAGACTTGGAAATGCACAGAAGCGTGTGTGTGAAGTTATTCTGAATGACCCTATGTGCACCTTCAATATTATATACCCTTTTAGGGATAGATTTCAAATAGCTCTGATATAGCAGAAACCACTAAATTATGAAATTGCTAAATTGGGAATTGTACTTCAACCCAGAACAAAAAATGTGCTTTGACGGACACTAAATATCTTGCCCAGCAACAACAGTACAGCGGTGGGTAACGAGAGATTTAGAGGGATTTAAATTTGAGGCCTAGTATTTAGGCGCTGGGTCACCGGTATGGATTTAGTGACAGAATTAGACTTGGAAATGCACAGAAGCGTGTGTGTGAAGTTATTCTGAATGACCCTATGTGCACCTTCAATATTATATACCCTTTTAGGGATAGATTTCAAATAGCTCTGATATAGCAGAAACCACTAAATTATGAAATTGCTAAATTGGGAATTGTACTTCAACCCAGAACAAAAAATGTGCTTTGACGGACACTAAATATCTTGCCCAGCAACAACAGTACAGCGGTGGGTAACGAGAGATTTAGAGGGATTTAAATTTGAGGCCTAGTATTTAGGCGCTGGGTCACCGGTATGGATTTAGTGACAGAATTAGACTTGGAAATGCACAGAAGCGTGTGTGTGAAGTTATTCTGAATGACCCTATGTGCACCTTCAATATTATATACCCTTTTAGGGATAGATTTCAAATAGCTCTGATATAGCAGAAACCACTAAATTATGAAATTGCTAAATTGGGAATTGTACTTCAACCCAGAACAAAAAATGTGCTTTGACGGACACTAAATATCTTGCCCAGCAACAACAGTACAGCGGTGGTAACGAGAGATTTAGAGGGATTTAAATTTGAGGCCTAGTATTTAGGCGCTGGGTCACCGGTATGGATTTAGTGACAGAATTAGACTTGGAAATGCACAGTAAGCGGTGTGTGTGAAGTTATTCTGAATGACCCTATGTGCACCTTCAATATTATATACCCTTTTAGGGATAGATTTCAAATAGCTCTGATATAGCAGAAACCACTAAATTATGAAATTGCTAAATTGGGAATTGTACTTCAACCCAGAACAAAAAATGTGCTTTGACGGACACTAAATATCTTGCCCAGCAACAACAGTACAGCGGGTAACGAGAGATTTAGAGGGATTTAAATTTGAGGCCTAGTATTTAGGCGCTGGGTGACAGGTATGGGTTTAGTGACAGAATTAGACTTGGAAATACACAGTAGCGGGTGTGTGTGAAGTTATTCTGAATGACCCAATGTGCACCTTCAATATTATATACCCTTTTAGGGATAGATTTCAAATAGCTCTGATATAGCAGGAACCACTAAATTATGAAATTGCTAAATTGGGAATTGTACTTCAACCCAGAACAAAAAATGTGCTTTGACGGACACTAAATATCTTGCCCAGCAACAACAGTACAGCGGTAACGAGAGATTTAGAGGGATTTAAATTTGAGGCCTAGTATTTAGGCGCTGGGTGACAGGTATGGGTTTAGTGACAGAATTAGACTTGGAAATACACAGTAGCGGGTGTGTGTGAAGTTATTCTGAATGACCCAATGTGCACCTTCAATATTATATACCCTTTTAGGGATAGATTCCAAATAGCTCTGATATAGCAGGAACCACTAAATTATGAAATTGCTAAATTGGGAATTGTACTTCAACCCAGAACAAAAAATGTGCTTTGACGGACACTAAATATCTTGCCCAGCAACAACAGTACAGCGGTAACGAGAGATTTAGAGGGATTTAAATTTGAGGCCTAGTATTTAGGCGCTGGGTGACAGGTATGGGTTTAGTGACAGAATTAGACTTGGAAATACACAGTAGCGGGTGTGTGTGAAGTTATTCTGAATGACCCAATGTGCACCTTCAATATTATATACCCTTTTTGGGATAGATTTCAAATAGCTCTGATATAGCAGGAACCACTAAATTATGAAATTGCTAAATTGGGAATTGTATTTCAACCCAGAACAAGAAATGTGCTTGAACGGACACTAAATAACTCGCCCAGCTACAGCACTAGGGACAGATTTAGCTGGATATAAATTTGAGGCCTAGTATTTAGGCGCTGGGTGACCGGTATGGATTTAGTGACAGAATTAGACTGGGATATGGCCAAAAAATAAACAGACTATTGCTGGTTAAATGCACTTGGTGTGACAGCTTCACCCTGATGTAGGCTTTAGCCAAAAAACAACCACACCATTGAGGGTTAAATGCACTTGGTGACAGGCGCAGCTTGCCCCTGATTTTGTATATGGCCAAAAAATGAACAGACTATTGCTGGTTAAATGCACTTGGTGTGACAGCTTCACCCTGATGTAGGCTTTAGCCAAAAAACAACCACACCATTGAGGGTTAAATGCACTTGGTGACAGGCGCAGCTTGCCCCTGATTTTGTATATGGCCAAAAAATGAACAGACTATTGCTGGTTAAATGCACTTGGTGTCACAGCTTCACCCTGATGTAGGCTTTAGCCAAAAAACAACCACACCATTGAGGGTTAAATGCACTTGGTGACAGGCGCAGCTTGCCCCTGATTTTGTATATGGCCAAAAAATGAACAGACTATTGCTGGTTAAATGCACTTGGTGTGACAGCTTCACCCTGATGTAGGCTTTAGCCAAAAAACAACCACACCATTGAGGGTTAAATGCACTTGGTCGCAGCTTGTGCTGGCGCACCACAAGACACAAAATGGCCGCCGATCACCCCAGAAAAATGAGACTGACAAACGGTCTGTGCAGCCTAAAAACAGTGAGCAATTGAGGATCAGCAGCTCAATGATCCACAGCTGCAGATCGATCAGTTAATCAAGTCCTTTGGAGGAGTTAATCTGCCTAATCTCGCCCTACTGTCGCAGCCGCAACCTCTCCCTACGCTAATCAGAGCAGAGTGACGGGCGGCGCTATGTGACTCCAGCTTAAATAGAGGCTGGGTCACATGGTGCTCTGGCCAATCACAGCCATGCCAATAGTAGGCATGGCTGTGATGGCCTCTTGGGGCAAGTAGTATGACGCTTGTTGATTGGCTGCTTTGCAGCCTTTCAAAAAGCGCCAAGAAAGCGTCACAAAAGCGCCAAGAAAGCGACGAACACCGAACCCGAACCCGGACTTTTACGAAAATGTCCGGGTTCGGGTCCGTGTCACGGACACCCCAAAATTCGGTACGAACCCGAACTATACAGTTCGAGTTCGCTCATCCCTAGTCAATTCCCCTTCGTGATCGTCACCTTGTTGTGGTGAAGGGGCTTGCGTATCACAATGAAGCGACCACCTCTATGAGTGTGTTGGCAATGGCAATGTTGGCACACCCCAGATGATAAGGTTGTTGCTTCATTGTGAACAAACCAAAAGCGATCGGCTGGATAATTTTGCATAGAAAATACATTAATTTTCTTTGTGATCATCTAAGGTGATCATTAAAGCCTACTAGGCCAACAATGGGCCCACACTGCAGAATCATTGTTTTCTGGGTCACTTAACTGTCACTGAACTACCTCAGCACGACCATAGGCTTTGAAAAAAAAACATTGCCTGCATTCTCCCAAACGTGCGCACGAGCACAGTCATCACTACACCAAGATTGACGCATAGAGGAATAAAATTTATGTCATGAGTGTGTCAACTATTGACAACTCTTTGTGGTTGTCTAAAATCTATTCCATACACGGCCCCTGATAGGGGACGTAACAGGGATTAAACTGATAGGAATTGTACTACTTAACACACCACACATATTGGGATTGCACAGTACATTACACAGCGCACGCGCAGTGCCCCAAATTGGAAGTAAGAGGACCGACCAAGCATCTTTTTCCATCTTCCGGTTCCTAAAATCGATGCCATATACACGTCCCCTGATAGGGGACATAACAGGGATTAAACTGATAAGAATAGTACTACTTAACACACCTTATAATAACGCAGAGAGAGAGGAGTCTGAAGAAGAGGAGTCAGAGGGGGAAGGAGGCTTTGAGGAGGTGGAAGACCAAACACAGCAGGCGTCCCAGGGGGCTTGTTGTCGCCTTTCGGAGACCCTTGGTGTTGTACGTGGCTGGGTGGAGGAAGAGACCTTCAATTACATCAACGGGACATGGCCAGCTTGGTATCCAACCTTGTGCAAATGGGAAGTTTGCGGTTGTTTGCGGTGCGTTAAACGGGGAGTTTGGTCTGTCACTGTGAAGCGGGCGTAACCCTTACACTACCTGATCGATACAACATCATACCTGATGTTTTAAAGCACGTTATTCCAAACAATGTAGGAATGTTAGGTGATTTATGCCCTTTATGGATTAAAACCCGACTCTGCGTCAACTACGTAATTTTCCATGGTAGTTTTGCCATGGATCCCCCTCCGGCATGCCACAGTCCAGGTGTTAGTCCCCTTGAAACAACTTTTCCATCACTATTGTGGCCAGAAAGAGTCCCTGTGGGTTTTAAAATTTGCCTGCCCATTGAAGACAATGGTGGTTCGCCCGTTCGCGAACATTAGCAAAAATTTGCGTTCGCCGTTCGCGAACGGAAAATTTTATGTTCGTGACATATCTACAAATAATACCTCCATGTAGTGTAAAATAATACATCCATATAGTGTAAAATACCACCATACAGCGTACAAATAATGCCACCATACAAACAACCATACAATGTAAATAATATAACACAGAAACACTAAACAAATAATGCCAGCATGTAGTCTACAAATTGTACCGCAACACAGCGTCCAAATAATACTAACAAACAGTGCACACATAATACCATAATATGGCGTCAAACTGATACCACCATACAGTCCTTACATAAGTTAGCTCTACAGTTCCAAAATAATACCACCATTCAGTGGACATCTGGGCATGTAACACCACCAGACAATGCACTAATAATGGTAACATATTAAAAGAGATTTATCAAACTCTTTGAAATTTCCTGCGCCGCCAGATGATGCTCCTAATTTACCATGAGGTCCAGGCTTCGTCATATACTAAGTGCCTCGTTCAGCAGTTCAGAGCTGCTGTATATTTCTGCTTTCATTTGCGCCTGTAAACCCCCCTTTCAGGAAGTGGTGAGGGAAACGTAGAAATGTCATTTGAGACACCATTTGTCGCAAGTGGCATTTAAAAAGTCGCAAATGCGGTGTTTACGACTTTTTTATGCCACAAAAGTAGTGCAAGGTAATGGTAACTCTCCCTATAGTCGACAAATTATACCATCATACAATGTTTAAATAATACCGTTCAGGGGCGTAGCTAGAAATGACTGGGCCCCATAGCAAACTTTTTTTTTATAGGGGCCCCCCCCTCCCAGATCTCCCACCTCCACATACCTCTCAGAGCTCCCACCCCTTCCAGAGCTCCCACCCAAACACCTCTCCAGGACCTCCCACCCCAACATCCATCCTACTGTAAATCTCCCACCGCCATGAGCATAGAAAAGTCAGAGGAAAAACCAAATAGGTATATGAACATTATAATGGTCCAGAACTCCAGGGTCCTGCTCCCCTCTTTGGCCCTTCTCCTTAAATATAATGGTCCAGACCTCCAGGGTCCTGCTCCCCCCTCCTACCCATATATAATGGTCCAGACCTCTAGAGTCCTGCTCCCCCCTCAATATAATGGTCCAGACCTTGGAGATCCTGCAGGTCCCCCCTCAATAAATTGGTCCAGACCTCCAGGGTCCAGCTCCCCCCTCCTACACAGATATAATGGTTGAGACCTCCAGAGTCCTGCTCCCCCCTCCTACCCAGATATAATGGTCCAGACCTCCAGAGTCCTGCTTTTCCCCTCAATATAATGGTCCAGACCTTGGAGATCCTGCGGCTTCCCCCTCAATAAATTGGTCCAGACCTCCAGGGTCCTGCTCCCCCTCCTCCCCAGATATAATGGTCCAGACCTCGGGGATCCCACTCCCCCCTCTTACCCAGATATAATGGTCCAGTGTCCAGACCTCCAGTGTCCTGTTCCACCCTATATAATGGTCCAGACCAGACCTCCAAGGTCCTGCTCCCCTCTTCTCCATAAATGTACTGGTCCAGACCTCCAGCCAGGGTCCGGCTCCCCCTTCCTCCTCCCCAGTCCCAGATATAATGGTCCAGGTCAGACTCCAGAGTGAGTTTTACTAGTCTCCAGCCAGAGTCTGCCAGCCCTCACCTCAGCCACTTGAACATCTGCGCGCCCATCCGCCCACACTCCAGCAGCTTCGCTGTACGCTCCAAGTCCGCCTCCTCCAGACCACTCCCTCTCCTCACTGCAGGTACGCCTCTCTGCCTCCGGCCACCCCCTAGCCACCGCCCATGGCCCTGCAGAGATAGCGCTTTCTCTGTCTGTCCTGGGGCCTGCGATGCTACGCCACATGAATAAAAAATAAATCCTCAGCCGGTGGCCTGGGCCCCCAGTGTCGTTCTACAGTGCACATATAATAACACCCTGCAGTGCACGAATAATGCCAACATATAGTGTACAAATAATACCACTATACAGTGCACATATAATAACACCATGACAACACCCTGCAGTGCATGCATAATGCTAACATATTTTCATACATCTACCTGAAGAGCAGAGAAGGTGATGTCTTTGGATCATGCAGGTGGGAACGGAGAGGAGGTCAGACTCCGGAGACTGATAGAAATTCCTAATTATTTTGAATATTACAAGTTAATAGAAACTCGGATTCAGCAGATGACACAAAATCAATACTAAAGACAACCTTGTGTGAGCGGCGGACGTCCGTGCTGTACTCCTGCTCACCATTCGCCCGCCAAAAAGTACTTAGTCAAGGACAAACCACGAAGATTCAAACTTAATAAAATGCATAAGCGTTCGTAGAGGTGGAATGAACTTGATTGCCTAGCAACAGGCCTTGCTCCAAAAAAAAACTAAAAAACGCTGTAACAAACTCAGCTCTGCTACATCTATAAACAGTGATTCCAGATCTAGCATTCTGTGCAAAATATCTTCGATATCAATGCTGTCTTCACATTTTGGTTTTAGTCTAAAATAACGTGCTGGAAAATGGAAACCATCAGCAAGCAGGTTGGATAGCAGAGAGGGATCATAGCATCAACTTATGTGTTTTTTTTGTCCATACAGTCCTGATCAAAAGTTTAAGACTAGAGTTGAGCGAACACCTGGATGTTCGGGTTCGAGAAGTTCGGCCGAACTTCACGGAAATGTTCGGGTTCGGGATCCGAACCCGATCCGAACTTCGTCCCGAACCCGAACCCCATTGAAGTCAATGGGGACCCGAACTTATCGGCACTAAAACGGCTGTAAAACAGCCCAGGAAAGGGCTAGAGGGCTGCAAAAGGCAGCAACATGTAGGTAAATCCCCTGCAAACAAATGTGGATAGGGAAATTAATTAAAATAAAAATTAAATAAATAAAAATTTACCAAAATCAATTGGAGAGAGGTCCCATAGCAGAGAATCAGGCTTCCCGTCACCCACCACTGGAACAGTCCATTCTCAGATATTTAGGCCCCGGCACCCAGGCAGAGGAGAGAGGTCCCGTAACAGAGAATCTGGCTTCATGTCAGCAGAGAATCAGTCTTCATGTCATAGCAGAGAATCAGGCTTCATGTCACCCACCACTGCAACAGTCCATTTTCATAAATTTAGGCCCAGCACCCAGGCAGAGGAGAGAGGTCCCGTAACAGAGGATCTGGCTTCATGTCAGCAGAGAATCAGTCTGCATGTCATAGCAGAGAATCAGGCTTCACGTCACCCACCACTGCAACAGTCCATTTTCATAAATTTAGGCCCAGCACCCAGGCAGAGGAGAGAGGTCCCGTAACAGAGGATCTGGCTTCATGTCAGCAGAGAATCAGTCTGCATGTCATAGCAGAGAATCAGGCTTCACGTCACCCACCACTGCAACAGTCCATTGGCATATATTTAGGCCCAGCACCCAGGCAGAGGAGAGAGGTCCCGTAACAGAGGATCTGGCTTCATGTCATAGCAGAAAATCAGGCTTCACGTCACCCAGCACTGTAAGAGTCCATTTTCATAAATTTAGGCCCAGGCACCCAGGCAGAGGAGAGATATCCCGTAACAGAGAATCTGGCTTCATGTCAGCAGAGAATCAGTCTGCATGTCATAGCAGAGAATGAGGCTTCACGTCAGCCACCACTGCAACAGTCCATTGGCATATATTTAGGCCCAGCACCCAGGCAGAGGAGAGAGGTCCCGTAACAGAGAATCTGGCTTCATGTCAGCAGAGAATCAGTCTGCATGTCATAGCAGAGAATCAGGCTTCACGTCACCCAACATTGGAACAGTCCATTGGCATATATTTAGGCCCCGGCACCCAGGCAGAGGAGAGGTTCATTCAACTTTGGGTAGCCTCGCAATATAATGGTAAAATGAAAATAAAAATAGGATTGAATGAGGAAGTGCCCTGGAGTCCAATAATATATGGTTAAGGGGAGGTAGTTAATGTCTAATCTGGACAAGGGATGGACAGGTCCTGTGGGATCCATGCCTGGTTCATTTTTATGAACGTCAGCTTGTCCACATTGGCTGTAGACAGGCGGCTGCGTTTGTCTGTAATGACGCCCCCTGCCGTGCTGAATACACGTTCAGACAAAACGCTGGCCGCCGGGCAGGCCAGCACCTCCAAGGCATAAAAGGCTAGCTCTGGCCACGTGGACAATTTAGAGACCCAGAAGTTGAATGGGGCCGAACCATCAGTCAGTACGTGGAGGGGTGTGCACACGTACTGTTCCACCATGTTAGTGAAATGTTGCCTCCTGCTAACACGTTGCGTATCAGGTGGTGGTGCAGTTAGCTGTGGCGTGTTGACAAAAGTTTTCCACATCTCTGCCATGCTAACCCTGCCCTCAGAGGAGCTGGCCGTGACACAGCTGCCTTGGCGACCTCTTGCTCCTCCTCTGCCTTGGCCTTGGGCTTCCACTTGTTCCCCTGTGACATTTGGGAATGCTCTCAGTAGCGCGTCTACCAACGTGCGCTTGTACTCGCGCATCTTCCTATCACGCTCCAGTGCAGGAAGTAAGGTGGGCACATTGTCTTTGTAGCGTGGATCCAGCAGGGTGGCAACCCAGTAGTCCGCACAGGTTAAAATGTGGGCAACTCTGCTGTCGTTGCGCAGGCACTGCAGCATGTAGTCGCTCATGTGTGCCAGGCTGCCCAGGGGTAAGGACAAGCTGTCCTCTGTGGGAGGCGTATCGTCATCGTCCTGCCTTTCCCCCCAGCCACGCACCAGTGATGGACCCGAGCTGCGTTGGGTGCCACCCCGCTGTGACCATGCTTCATCCTCATCCTCCTCCACCTCCTCCTCATCCTCGTCCTCCTCGTCCTCCAGTAGTGGGCCCTGGCTGGCCACATTTGTACCTGGCCTCTGCTGTTGCAAAAAACCTCCCTCTGAGTCACTTCGAAGAGACTGGCCTGAAAGTGCTAAAAATGACCCCTCTTCCTCCTCCTCCTCCTGGGCCACCTCCTCTTCCATCATCGCCCTAAGTGTTTTCTCAAGGAGACATAGAAGTGGTATTGTAACGCTGATAACGGCGTCATCGCCACTGGCCATGTTGGTGGAGTACTCGAAACAGCGCAACAGGGCACACAGGTCTCGCATGGAGGCCCAGTCATTGGTGGTGAAGTGGTGCTGTTCCGTAGTGCGACTGACCCGTGCGTGCTGCAGCTGAAACTCCACTATGGCCTGCTGCTGCTCGCACAGTCTGTCCAGCATGTGCAAGGTGGAGTTCCACCTGGTGGGCACGTCGCATATGAGGCGGTGAGCGGGAAGGCCGAAGTTACGCTGTAGCGCAGACAGGCGAGCAGCAGCAGGATGTGAACGCCGGAAGCGCGAACAGACGGCCCGCACTTTATGCAGCAGCTCTGACATGTCGGGGTAGTTGTGAATGAACTTCTGCACCACCAAATTCAGCACATGCGCCAAGCAAGGGATGTGCGTCAAATTGGCTAGTCCCAGAGCTGCAACGAGATTTCGCCCATTATCACACACCACCAGGCCGGGCTTGAGGCTCACTGGCAGCAACCACTCGTCGGTCTGTTGTTCTATACCCCGCCACAACTCCTGTGCGGTGTGGGGCCTGTCCCCCAAACATATGAGTTTCAGAATGGCCTGCTGACGTTTACCCCGGGCTGTGCTGAAGTTGGTGGTGAAGGTGTGTGGCTGACTGGATGAGCAGGTGGAAGAAGAGGAGGAGGAAGCCGAGAAGGAGGAGGTGGCAACAGGAGGCAAAGAATGTTGCCCTGCGATCCTTGGCGGCGGAAGGACGTGCGCTAAACAGCTCTCCGCCTGGGGCCCAGCTGCCACTACATTTACCCAGTGTGCAGTTAGGGAGATATAGCGTCCCTGGCCGTGCTTACTGGTCCACGTATCTGTGGTTAGGTGGACCTTGCTACAGATGGCGTTGCGCAGTGCACACTTGATTTTATCGGATACTTGGTTGTGCAGGGAAGGCACGGCTCTCTTGGAGAAGTAGTGGCAGGCTGGGAACAACATACTGTGGGACAGCAAGCGACATGAGCTGTTTGAAGCTGTCTGTGTCCACCAGCCTAAATGACAGCATTTCATAGGCCAGTAGTTTAGAAATGCTGGCATTCAGGGCCAGGGATCGAGGGTGGCTAGGTGGGAATTTACGCTTTCTCTCAAATGTTTGTGAGATGGAGAGCTGAACGCTGCCGTGTGACATGGTTGAGACGCTTGGTGACGGAGGTGGTGGTGGTGTTGGTGGTACATCCCCTGTTTGCTGGGCGGCAGGTGCCAACGTTCCTCCAGAGGCGGAGGAAGAGGCCGAGGCGGCAGCAGCAGAAGAGGCCGAGGCGGCAGCAGCAGAAGAGGTAGCAGGGGGAGCCTGAGTGACTTCCTTGGTTTTAAGGTGTTTACTCCACTGCAGTTCATGCTTTGCATGCAGGTGCCTGGTCATGCAGGTTGTGCTCAGGTTCAGAACGTTAATGCCTCGCTTCAGGCTCTGATGGCACAGCGTGCAAACCACTCGGGTCTTGTCGTCAGCACATTGTTTGAAGAAGTGCCATGCCAGGGAACTCCTTGAAGCTGCCTTTGGGGTGCTCGGTCCCAGATGGCGGCGGTCAGTAGCAGGCGGAGTCTCTTGGCGGCGGGTGTTCTGCTTTTGCCCACTGCTCCCTCTTTTGCTACGCTGTTGGCTCGGTCTCACCACTGCCTCTTCCTCCGAACTGTGAAAGTCAGTGGCACGACCTTCATTCCATGTGGGGTCTAGGACCTCATCGTCCCCTGCATCGTCTTCCACCCAGTCTTGATCCCTGACCTCCTGTTCAGTCTGCACACTGCAGAAAGACGCAGCAGTTGGCACCTGTGTTTCGTCATCATCAGAGACATGCTGAGGTGGTATTCCCATGTCCTCATCATCAGGAAACATAAGTGGTTGTGCGTCAGTGCATTCTATGTCTTCCACCGCTGGGGAAGGGCTAGGTGGATGCCCTTGGGAAACCCTGCCAGCGGAGTCTTCAAACAGCATAAGAGACTGCTGCATAACTTGAGGCTGAGACAGTTTCCCTGGTATGCATGGGGGTGATGTGACAGACTGATGGGGCTGGTTTTCAGGCGCCATCTGTGCGCTTTCTGCAGAAGACTGGGTGGGAGATAATGTGAACGTGCTGGATCCACTGTCGGCCACCCAATTGACTAATGCCTGTACCTGCTCAGGCCTTACCATCCTTAGAACGGCATTGGGCCCCACCATATATCGCTGTAAATTCTGGCGGCTACTGGGATCTGAGGTAGTTGGTACACTAGGACGTGTGGATGTGGCAGAACGGCCACGTCCTCTCCCAGCACCAGAGGGTCCACTAACACCACCACGACCATGTCCACGTCCGCTTCCCTTACTAGATGTTTTCCTCATTGTTATGGTTCACCACAACAACAAAAATATTATTTGGCCCAATGTATTGTATTCAATTTCAGCGGGATATAAATTTGAGGCCTAGTATTTAGGCGCTGGGTGACCGGTATAGATTTACTGACAGAATTAGACTTGGAAATGCACAGTAGCGGGTGTGTGAAGTTATTCTGAATGACCCTATGTGCACCATGAAGATTATATACCCTTTTAGGGATAGATTTCAAATAGCTCTGATACAGCAGAAACCACTAAATTATGAAATTGCTAAATTGGGAATTGTATTTCAACCCAGAACAAAAAATGTGCTTTGACGGACACTAAATAACTTGCCCAGCCACAACAGTACAGCGGTAACGACAGATTTAGCGGGATATAAATTTGAGGCCTAGTATTTAGGCGCTGGGTGACCGGTATGGATTTAGTGACAGAATTAGACTGGGATATGGCCAAAAAATAACCACACTATTGCTGGTTAAATGCACTTGGTGTGACAGCTTGACCAACCACACTACTGAGGGTTAAATGCACTTGGTGACGGGCGCAGCTTGCCCCTGATGTAGTATATGGCCAAAAAATGAACAGACTATTGCTGGTTAAATGCACTTGGTGTGACAGCTTCACCCTGATGTAGGCTTTAGCCAAAAAACAACCACACCATTGAGGGTTAAATGCACTTGGTGACAGGCGCAGCTTGCCCCTGATGTAGTATATGGCCAAAAAATGAACAGACTATTGCTGGTTAAATGCACTTGGTGTGACAGCTTGACCAACCACACTACTGAGGGTTAAATGCACTTGGTGACGGGCGCAGCTTGCCCCTGATGTAGTATATGGCCAAAAAATGAACAGACTATTGCTGGTTAAATGCACTTGGTGTGACAGCTTCACCCTGATGTAGGCTTTAGCCAAAAAACAACCACACCATTGAGGGTTAAATGCACTTGGTCGCAGCTTGGATGCACTTGGTCGCAGCACCGCACAAGACACAAAATGGCCGCCGATCACCCCAGAAAAAAGTGACTGACAAACGGTCTGGGCAGCCTAAAAACAGTGAGCATTTGAATTTCAGCAGCTCAATGATGCACAGCTGCAGATCGATAGATTAGTCAAGTCCTTTGGAGGAGTTAATCTGCCTAATCTCGTCCTACTGTCGCAGCCGCAACCTCTCCCTACGCTAATCAGAGCAGAGTGACGGGCGGCGCTATGTGACTCCAGCTTAAATAGAGGCTGGGTCACATGGTGCTCTGGCCAATCACAGCCATACCAATAGTAGGCATGGCTGTGACGGCCTCTTGGGGCAAGCCTTTCAAAAAACGCCAAGAAAGCGTCACAAAAGCGCCAAGAAAGCGACGAACACCGAACCCGAACCCAGACTTTTACGAAAATGTCCGGCTTCGGGTCCGTGTCACGGACACCCCAAAATTCGGTACGAACCCGAACTATACAGTTCGAGTTCGCTCATCCCTATTTAGGACCACTTGAAAAATGGCAAAAAATCCTATTTAGCATGGCTGGATCTTAACAAGGTTCCAAGTAGAGCTTCAACATGCAACAAGAAGAAATGGGAGTGAGACAAAACATGTTTTGAGCATTCAATTTAATGAAAACAACGAATAAACTGAAACAGGCTGTTTTTCAGCTGATCAAAAGTTTAGGACCACACCTCCAAAAAAAAAACTAGACCCACCCAAAAAAGAAATCCAACTTCCAAACATGAACTCAGTAATGAGTAGCTCCTCCGTTATTGTTTATCACTTCAAAAATTCGTTTCGGCATGCTTGATGCAGGCGTTTCCGTGAGGTGAGTGGGATCATTTCTCCAAGTGGTGAAGACGGCCGCACGAAGGCCATCTACTGTCTGGAACTGTTGTCCATTTTTGTAAACTTCCCTTGCCATCCATCCCCAAAGCTTCTCAATTGGATTTAGATCAGGGGAACACGCAGGATGGGCCAAAAGAGTGATGTTATTCTCCTGGAAGAAGTCCCTTGTCCTGCGGGCATTGTGTACTGTAGTGTTGTCCTGTTGAAAAACCCAGTCGTTACCACACAGACGAGGGCCCTCAGTCATGAGGAATGCTCTCTGCAACATCTGGACATAGCCAGCGGCCGTTTGACGCCCCTGCACTTCCTGAAGCTCCATTGTTCCACTGAAGGAAAAAGCACCCCAGACCATTATGGCGCCCCCTCTACTGTAGCACGTAGAAAACATCTCAGGTGGGATCTGCTTGTCATGCCAGTAACGTTGGAAATCATCAGGACCATCAAGGTTAAATTTTTTCTCATCAGAGAATAAAATTTTCTTCCACCTTTGAATGTCCCATGTTTGGTGCTCTCTTACAAAGTCCAAACAAGCAGTTCTGTGGCGTTCAAGGAGACGAGGTCTTTGAGTCTGTGAAGGTTCTCATTTATCCAGGTCATGGTTTATCTGTAAAGAATAAATCAAGGCAACTGGACGTACTGTAGATTTCTTGAAAACGTTTCACTCGTTCTTACAACGAGCTTTCTCAATTCTGAGTGACTGTACAAGAATTCTCTGGGAATAAATATGTAACTGAATCCACATCTGGTAATTATACCCAGCATTGGGTCAAAGGTGTTGATTCCATTATCCTAATTGGAGTCAGTAGGTGATAAAGACTTCCCAGAAAAAGGTGTCAAGACAGCGTCTTCGAGGACGTTTTTTGTTTTTGAAGTCCTTCAGTCTCAGATGACGTCTGATGGTTATGGGGCTGCAGTCAGCACCAGTAAGGGCCTTAATTTGAGTCGAGGATCATCCAGTGTCTTGACGGACAGCCAATTGGATCCTCCGGCTCAGTGCTGATGAATTTCTTTGGGGTCTTCCACTTGACTTTTTTGTTCCATAATCCTCAGGATCATTCAAGAAATTCCAAATTACTTTCTTACTGCGTCTCACCTCAGCAGCGATGGCGCGTTGAGAGATCCCACAATATAAAATATGATTTTTGAACCTCGTCATGGACCCTCCGAGCTATGGTCAGCACAGCGCTGACTGTCCAGGTCAGGAATACTCATCCACAGATCACATTGGTTTTTGTGCTCAATGACCTCTTTCACATGGTCAGTATTCGGTCAGTATTTTGCATAAGTATTTGGTCAGTATTTGTAAGCCAAAACCATAAGTGGAACCTAAAGAGAAAAGGTATAATATAAATATTTGTGTATCTTCTGTGTTTCGGACCCTCTCCTGATTTTGGTGTAAGGTACTTTTACCCTTGCGTTATTCTTTTCCGACACTGAGTTCCGTCCTAGGGGCTAGAATACCGGAAAATAACTGATCAGTTTTAACCCCATGCATTCTGAATGGAGAGCGATCCGTTTAGGATGCATCAGGATGTCTTCAGTTCAGTCTTTTTGCCTTTTCAGGACGGAGATAATACCGCAGCATGCTGTGATTTTATCTCCGTCCAAAATTCTGGTACACTTGCTGACATTTTTTCCCATTGAATTGCATTAATGCAGAATCCGGCTCCGAGTGTTCCAGCAAAACGGATCCGGCATTGTGGTCTGCGCATGCTCAGACCAAAAAAATGCCGGATCCATTGTTCCAGATGACACCGTAGAGACGGATCTGGCATTTCAATGCATTTGTCATACGGATCAGGATCCTGATCCGTCTGACAAATGCCATCAGTTTGCATACGTTTTGACGGTTCCGGCAAAAATACTGATCAAATACTTACAGTGTGAAAGAGGCTTAAGGAGGTTAGAACCTGGCTGATAGCGAGCCAGTAACGTCAGTTCAAGGAACAGAATGTCCTAGGAGGAAACAAGGAGCAACATACTGTAACGCATTCTGACACAAGTGAATGATGTCTCGGGGACACTTAAGGTTTCAGCACATTGTGCTCCAGGATGAAAAAGGAGGAAAACCTGCAAAAAGAAGGAGGAAACTGACACATTGTATCCATCTGTGCTATCACTGATACATTGTATCCCTCTGCTGCTCTCACTAATACATTGTATCCATCTGCGCTCTCTCTGATATATTGTATCCCTCTGCGCTCTCTCTGATACATTGTATCCCTCTGCACTCTCTCTGATACATTGTATCCCTCTGCTGCTCTTACTGATACATTGTATCCCTCTGCTGCTCTCACTGATACATTGTATCCCTCTGCTGCTCTCTCACTAATACATTGTATCCCTCTGCTGCTCTCCCTGATACATTGTATCCCTATGCTGCTCTCTGATACATTGTATCCCTCTGCTGCTCTCACTGATACATTGTATCCCTCTGCTGCTCTCTCTGATACATTGTATCCTGCTGCTGCTCTCTCTGATACATTGTATCCCTCTGCTGCTCTCTCTGATACATTGTATCCCTCTGCTGCTCTCTCTGATACATTGTATCCCTCTGCTGCTCTCTCTGATACATTGTATCCCTCTGCTGCTCTCTCTCAAACATTGTATCCCCCTGCTGCTCTCTCTGATACATTGTATCCCTCTGCTCTCTCTGATACATTGTATCCCTCTGCTGCTCTCTCTGATACATTGTATCCCTCTGCTGCTCTCACTCATACATTGTATCCCTCTGCTGCTCTCTCTGATACATTGTATCCCTCTGCTGCTCTCACTGATACATTGTATCCCTCTGCTGCTCTCTCTGATACATTGTATCCCTCTGCTTCTCTCACTCATACATTGTATCCCGCTGCTGCTCTCTCTGATACATTGTATCCCTCTGCGCTCTCTCTGATACATTGTATCCCTCTGCTGCTCTCTCTGATACATTGTATCCCTCTGCTGCTCTATCTGATACATTGTATCCCTATGCTGCTCTCTCTGATACATTGTATCCCTCTGCTTCTCTCTGATACATTGTATCCATCTGCTTCTCTCTGATACATTGTATCCCTCTGCTTCTCTCTGATACATTGTATCCCTCTGCGCTCTCTCTGATACATTGTATCCCTCTGCTGCTCTCTCTGATACATTGTATCCCTCTGTTGCTCTCACTGATACATTGTATCCCTCTGATGCTCTCACTGATACATTGTATCCCTCTGATGCTCTCACTGATACATTGTATCCCTATGTTGCTCTCTCGGATACATTGTATCCCTCTGCTGCTCTCACTCATACATTGTATCCCTCTGCTGCTCTATCTGATACATTGTATCCCTCTGCTGCTCTCTCTGATACATTGTATCCCTCTGCTGCTCTATCTGATACATTGTATCCCTCTGCACTCTCACTGATACATTGTATCCCTCTGCTGCTCTCACTAATACATTGTATCCCTCTGCTGCTCTCTCTGATACATTGTATCCCTCTGCACTCTCACTGATACATTGTATCCCTCTGCTGCTCTCACTCATACATTGTATCCCTCTGCTGCTCTATCTGATACATTGTATCCCTCTGCTGCTCTCTCTGATACATTGTATCCCTCTGCACTCTCACTGATACATTGTATCCCTCTGCTGCTCTCACTCATACATTGTATCCCTCTGCTGCTCTATCTGATACATTGTATCCATCTGCTGCTCTCACTGATACATTGTATCCCTCTGCTGCTCTCTCTGATACATTGTATCCCTCTGCTGCTCTCACTGATACATTGTATCCCTCTGCACTCTCTCTGATACATTGTATCCCTCTGTGCTCTCACTGATACATTGTATCCCTCTGCTGCTCTCACTGATACATTGTATCCCTCTGCTGCTTTCTGATACATTGTATCCATCTGCTGCTCTCACTGATACATTGTATCCCTCTGTTGCTCTCTCTTTCTCTGATACATTGTATCCCTCTGTTGCTCTCATTGATACTATGTATCCCTCTGCTGCTCTCTGATACATTGTATCCCTCTTCTCTCTCTGATACATTGTATTCCTCTGTGCTCTCACTGATACATTGTATCCCTTTGTGCTCTCACTGATACATTGTATCCCTCTGCTGCTCTCACTAATACATTGTATCCCTCTGCGCTCTCTCTGATACATTGTATCCCTCTGCTGCTTTCACTGATACATTGTATCCCACTGCTGCTCTCTCTGATACATTGTATCCCTCTGACGCTCTCCCTGATACATTGTATCCCTCTGCTGCTCTCTCACTGATATATTGTATCCCTCTACTGCTCTCCCTGATACATTGTATCCCTCTGCTGCTCTCACTGATACATTGTATCCCTCTGCTGCTCTCTGATACATTGTATCCCTCTGCTGTTCTCACTGATACATTGTATCCCTCTGCTGCTCTCACTGATACATTGTATCCCTCTGCTGCTCTCCCTGATACATTGTATCCCTCTGCTGCTCTCTCTGATACATTGTATCCCTCTGCTGCTCTCACTGATACATTGTATCCCTCTGCTGCTCTCTCTGATACATTGTATCCTGCTGCTGCTCTCTCTGATACATTGTATCCCTCTGCTGCTCTCTCTGATACATTGTATCCCTCTGCTGCTCTCTCTGATACATTGTATCCCTCTGCTGCTCTCTCTGATACATTGTATCCCTCTGCTGCTCTCACTGACACATTGTATCCCTCTGCTGCTTTCTGATACATTGTATTCATCTGCTGCTCTCACTGATACATTGTATCCCTCTGTTGCTCTCTCTTTCTCTGATACATTGTATCCCTCTGTTGCTCTCATTGATACAATGTATCCCTCTGCTGCTCTCTGATACATTGTATCCCTCTTCTCTCTCTGATACATTGTATTCCTCTGTGCTCTCACTGATACATTGTATCCCTTTGTGCTCTCACTGATACATTGTATCCCTCTGCTGCTCTCACTGATACATTGTATCCCACTGCTGCTCTCTCTGATACATTGTATCCCTCTGACGCTCTCCCTGATACATTGTATCCCTCTGCTGCTCTCTCACTGATATATTGTATCCCTCTACTGCTCTCCCTGATACATTGTATCCCTCTGCTGCTCTCACTGATACATTGTATCCCTCTGCTGCTCTCTGATACATTGTATCCCTCTGCTGTTCTCACTGATACATTGTATCCCTCTGCTGCTCTCACTGATACATTGTATCCCTCTGCTGCTCTCCCTGATACATTGTATCCCTCTGCTGCTCTCCCTGATACATTGTATCCCTCTGCTGCTCTCCCTGATACATTGTATCCCTCTGCTGCTCTCCCTGATACATTGTATCCCTCTGCTGCTCTCCCTGATACATTGTATCCCTCTGCTGCTCTCACTGATACATTGTATCCCTCTGCTGTTCTCACTGATACATTGTTTCCCTCTGCTGCTCTCTGATACATTGTATCCCTCTGCTGTTCTCACTGATACATTGTATCCCTCTGCTGCTCTCACTGATACATTGTATCCCTCTGCTGCTCTCCCTGATACATTGTATCCCTCTGCTGCTCTCCCTGATACATTGTATCCCTCTGCTGCTCTCCCTGATACATTGTATCCCTCTGCTGCTCTCCCTGATACATTGTATCCCTCTGCTGCTCTCCCTGATACATTGTATCCCTCTGCTGCTCTCACTGATACATTGTATCCCTCTACTGCTCTCACTAATACATTGTATCCCTCTGCTGCTCTCACTGATACATTGTATCCCTCTGATGCTCTCCCTGATACATTGTATCCCTCTTCACTCTCACTGATACATTGTATCCCTCTGCTGCTCTCTGATACATTGTATCCCTCTGCTGCTCTCTCTCTCTCTCTGATACATTGTATCACTCTCCTGCTCTCACTGATACATTGTATCAATCTGTGATCTCACTGATACATTGTATCCCTCTTATACTCTCCCTGATACATTGTATCCCTCTGCTGCTCTCTCTCTGATACATTGTATCCCTCTGTGCTCTCACTGATACATTGTATCCCTCTGCTGCTCTCTCACTGATACATTGTATCCCTCTATTGCTCTAATACACTGTATCCCTCTGCTGCTCTCTCACTAATACATTGTATCCCTATGCGCTCTCTCTGATACATTGTATCCCTCTGCTGCTCTCACTGATACATTGTATCCCTCTGCTGCTCTCCCTGATACATTGTATCCCTCTGCTGCTCTCACTGATACATTGTATCCCTCTGCTGCTCTCACTGATACATTGTATCCCTCTGCTGCTCTCACTGATACATTGTATCCCTCTGCTGCTCTCCCTGATACATTGTATCCCTTTGCTCTCTCTGATACATTGTATCCCTCTGCTGCTCTCTCACTGATACATTGTATCCCTTTGCGCTCTCTCTGATACATTGTATCCCTCTGCTGCTCTACCTGATACATTGTATCCCTTTGCTCTCACTGATACATTGTATCCCTTTGCTCTCACTGATACATTGTATCCCTTTGCTCTCACTGATACATTGTATCCCTTTGCTCTCACTGATACATTGTATCCCTCTGCTGCTCTCTCACTGATACATTGTATCCCTCTATTGCTCTAATACACTGTATCCCTCTGCTGCTCTCTCACTAATACATTGTATCCTTTTGCGCTCTCTCTGATACATTGTATCCCTCTGCTGCTCTCACTGATACATTGTATTCCTCTGCTGCTCTCTCCCTGATACATTGTATCCCTCTGTTGCTCTCACTGATACATTGTATACCTCTCCTGCTCTCTCCCTGATACATTGTATCCCTTTGCTGCTCTCACTGATACATTGTATACCTCTCCTGCTCTCTCCCTAAATACATTGTATCCCTCTGTTGCTCTCTCTCTCTCTGATACATTGTATCCCTCTGTTGCTCTCATTGATACAATGTATCCCTCTGCTGCTCTCAGATACATTGTATCCCTCTCCGCTCTCACTGTCACATTGTATCCCTTTGTGCTCTCACTGATACATTGTATCCCTCTCCGCTCTCTCTGATACATTGTATCCATCTGTGCTCTCACTGATACATTGTATCACTCTCTGCTTTCTCTGATACATTGTATCCCTCTGTGCTCTCACTGATACATTGTATCCCTCTGCTGCTCTCACTGATACATTGACCCCCCCCCCCCCCCCGTTTTTAACTCATTTGTGGCCAGTGCGGCTGGCACCCCCCTCCCCCCCTGTAGTTAACTCATTGGTGGCCAGTGGGCCCCCCTCCCTCCTGTGGCCAGTGGGCCCCCCTCCCTCATGCAAACTGTCGTGTGCATGAGGCCTTACTGTTATCTGTACAGATTAGAGAATCAATTCTACACAATCAAAAGTTCATGTGATTTGATTTGGGAAAATGTTTGCAGGAGAAAAGAGAGAGAGAAAGAGGGAGGATGGGGGGGGGAGATAATCAGAGAGAGAGGTAACTAGAAAGAGGTTGTATGGGGGGCACTGGGGGTTAAGAATGAAAATGAGATAGAGGTAGAGAGAAGAAGAGGGATAATTAGAGGGAGAAGGGGATAGAGGAAGAGAGAAGGATGGAGAAAGAGGGAGGGTGTCTGAGAAATAATAATAGAGAGATAATGAGAGTGAAAGGGAGAGAGGGAGGGGGAGAGAAGGAATACAGAATGTCAATCACATCTTTGCAGGAAGATTGAAGCAATGTTCATTAAAGGGGTTCTCCGGGAATTAAGAAAATGAAAATACTTAAATATATTTCCAAATACCTTTCATTATTTATTATGGCTCGTTTTGTCGGGGAAGCAATCATCAGGGGAAACACAATGGCCGCTGTCCCATCACACAGGAGGACAAGTTACTTCACAGCACTGAGCTAAAGAGCTGCCTCATCCTCCTCACTACTTGTCAGGGATTAGGATCCTGAATACAGATGATAAGAACTTTAGCTGAATCTCTGGGGAATTTAGTTCAGAGGAGACATGAAGTACAGAGAGGACAGGACAGGCGGTGGTGATATGGAGCTGCGGTAGTGGAGACTGCATAAAAGTGCTGCTGCTCATTACCCCGACCCTCCTCTCTGTACATCATGTCTCCTCATCATTTCCATTCCCACAGAGCAGAGAGGAGGATGAGGCAGCTCTTCAGCTCAGTGTTGCAAAGTAACTTGTCCTCCTGTGTGATTAGGACAGGTTCTGTGCGTACTGGTAGGACGGCGGCCATTTTAATTTTCCTAGTGATTGCTCCGTAGACAAAACAAGCCATTATAACTAATGAAAGGTATTTGGAAATATATTTATTATAAAGTAATATTTAAGTATTTTCATTTTCTTAATTCCCGGAAAACCCCTTTTAAAGGTCCAAATCGAATCGGGTGCCGATCCAGATGAGTCAACTCTGAATCAAATTTCCAGAAATTCAATCATCACTAGTAATCTGCCCTCTGTGTGAAAGAATTTGGGCACTGTATGGCGGTATGCTGTAATAGTATCTTGTATTATTGCGAACACTGTATGGCGGTATAGTGTAATAGTATCTTGTATTAATGAGAACACTGTATGGCGGTATACTGTAATATGTGGGGGGGGGTTCAGTCAGCACAACCCTGTATGCTGGTGCACATTGCTATGGCGAAATACAGATACAAACGCAAAAACACAAATTCAATCGCACTCTGCAACCAGCACTCTGCCCTGCCTCTATGCTGGATGTTGAATGAAGCATTGGTGTACATTTTGGCCAAAGCGTAATAAGCCACTCACCACGTCAAGGTCTCCTTAATGAGTGGTCCCTAACACTAGTTCCTACCTGTTATGGGCCATGACAGCCACACAAAGTCCAGGGAGCGCAGGTCCAGCATGCAGCGCCTACCAGTAGCCATTTGGCTTCAGGAGAAGTATATAGTGGGCTCAGCATGCATGTTGGTACTTGCATCCCTGGATCCGATGAAAGCTGTAATGGCACCGGACGGGGTTAAAAGCAGAGTGTGCTTGCAAGCATGCTGGACCTGCGCTCCCTGGACTTTGTGTGGCTGTCGCGGCCCATAACAGGTAGGAACTAGTGTTAGGGACCACTCATGGAGGCGACCTTGACGTGGTGAGTGCTGGTTTGTGTTTTTGCGTTGGTATACTGTGATAGTATCTTGTAATAATGAGAACACTGTATGGCGGTATACTGTAATAGTATCTTATGGTAATGAGGACACTGTATGGCGGTATACTGTAATAGTATCTTGTATTAATGAGAACACTATGGCAGTATACTGTAATAGTATCTTATGGTAATGAGGACACTGTATGGCGGTATACTGTAATAGTATCTTGTATTAATGAGAACACTGTATGGCGGTAAACTGTAATAGTATCTTGTAATAATGAGGACACTGTATGGCGGTATACTGTAATAGTATCTTGTAATAATGAGAACACTGTATGGCGGTATACTGTAATAGTATCTTGTATTAATGAGAACACTGTATGGTGGTATACTGTAATAGTATCTTGTATTAATGAGAACACTCTATGACGGTATACTGTAATAGTATCTTATGGTAATGAGGACACTGTATGGTGGTATACTGTAATAGTATCTTGTATTAATGAGAACACTCTATGACGGTATACTGTAATAGTATCTTATGGTAATGAGGACACTGTATGGTGGTATACTAGTATATTATCTTGTATTAATGAGAACACTGTATGACGGTATACTGTAATAGTATCTTATGGTAATGAGGACACTGTATGGCGGTATACTGTAATAGTATCTTATGGTAATGAGGACACTGTATGGCGGTATACTGTAATAGTATCTTGTATTAATGAGAACACTGTATGACGGTATACTGTAATAGTATCTTGTATTAATGAGAACACTGTATGGCGGTATACTGTAATAGTATCTTGTATTAATGAGAACACTGTATGACGGTATACTGTAATAGTATCTTATGGTAATGAGAACACTGTATGGCGGTATACTGTAATAGTATCTTATGGTAATGAGGACACTGTATGGCGGTATACTGTAATAGTATATTGTATTAATGAGAACACTGTATGGCGGTATACTGTAATAGTATCTTATGTCAATGAGGACATTGTATGGCGGTATACTGTAATAGTATCTTATGGTAATGAGGACACTGTATGGCGGTATACTGTAATAGTATATTGTATTAATGAGAACACTGTATGGCGGTATACTGTAATAGTATCTTATGTCAATGAGGACATTGTATGGCGGTATACTGTAATAGTATCTTATGGTAATGAGGACATCATATAGAGTTGCTACTTAGGAAACTGTATGGATGTGTTGTTTGGCGCTATACTATGTGGACGTTATAGGTGGGCACTCTATGGGATGATCATTACACAGCAATGCCGGATATGCATAATCTGCACTTAATGGTTCACAACAAGCCGTTCACTCTGTGGTCCGTCTATTCGATCCCCTGTGTGTTATGCGTTATGCTTGTTCCCAGGTGGCTGCTTCCTTCCAGACTTTGCTGTGGTTGGGGTCAGTATACATTATATACAGAGCAAAAAAAAAGCTGTAGCATAACTCCCGATATATAAATCCCATATAGGAGGGATTCAATAATTGAAAAGGCCGCACCCTTAGCAAATCTGGCCCTCCGGAAAGTGGTGCAAAGGATGGGACTGTTGGGAGTCTTTCTGCTGACAGATCCCTCTGACAGTGTCCTACCGATGACCCTACACCCGCGTCCTCTCCTTCTTCCATCGCGGTTTACCCATCCGCCTCCAAGTCTATTTTGGGTTTCGTGTTTATGGTCGCGGCGCTCTCGTCGCCGTCTCGCACTCCTTAATTCAAGGCTTGCCTGTGATCCATGGCTGTGTCTAGAAATCCGCCCAACAAAGAAAGGGCTGAGAGATGGATTCACATTTACCTGGCCATTATGTCTTTTGTATGGGAAGCGCGGCTTTCAAGCTGGAAAGAAAAAAAGGAGAAAAAAAAATTTTGAAAAGGAGAAAAAAAAAAGTGACTTAAACGCGGAGTAATGATGGATCTGCGGTGTTTGTTATTCCGGGAGCAGAGATGGCATTTGGCTTCCCTTATCTCTTTACATTTCTGAATTCCGTCGTCGAGTGTTTCATTTTATGGGGTAAGATGCTGCGCCCGCTGTCACGCTTTCAGCACAGACTGCTGCCGCTACACAAAATAAAATGCCCATGTTTTATCTTTGCTTTTTTTTTTTTTTTTTTCGTTAAAAGTGGATTCTGGCGGCTGCTTTTAAGAAGCTGAAATCTGCTGGATCAGACTCCGAGAGATGCTTATTATTTTCAGACGCTTCATTGCAAACATAACCTTTTCCCTGCCAGATCTCTCGCTCGCATAAGGTTTGTATAATAACCCACGAGAGATTCATATGGGTGCGACGCAGTGGAAGCGAGGACTGTGACACAGCAGAATGTTCGGGAGGCTACCCGCGCACGGCTGCCAGAAATTCCACCTGCATTTCCGCACCAAACCTGCACGTGTTACTTACGGATTTTGTTGCAGATTTGATGCGTTTTTGCCGCAGATCTCAGCCTTTCATTCAGGGCCGGCTCCAGGTTCATGTGGGCCCATGGGTGGTAAATCTTAGTGCACCCCCTTGTGGCATTTTTTAAATTTACATCTGCCCCTGTGGCTTCCACACCGTATAATGACCCTCAGTGCCCCCCAGAAAGTTCAGTGACCCCCAGTGGCCCCCATACAGTATAATGAGCCCCCATTGGCCCTCCATTCAGTATTATGACCTTCCAGTGGCCCTCCATTCAGTATAAGGCCCCTAGTGGCCCCCCATTCAGTATAAGACCCGTAGTGGCCCCCACACACAGTATAATGACCTCCTGTGCTGCCATACAATATAATAACCCCCAGTGCCCCCCATACAGTATAATGAGCCCCCATTGGCCCTCCATACAGTATAATGACCCCAACACACAGTATAATGACCTCCTGTGGCCATATCCCAAAACATAATGAACCCCAGTGGCCCCCTCTTGGCTGTATGTAGGGGGCACTGGGAGTCAATATACTGAATGAGGGCCCTGGGGGGGTCATTATACTTTATTAGGGGTCATTGGGGATCATTATACTGAATAGGGGGCACTGGTGATCATTTTACTGTTGGGGGGGTCACTGGGGGTCATTATACTGTGCAAGGTGCCCTCACGCAGTATAATGACCCCCCCAGTGTCCCCCTTCCACAGTATTATAACCCTGGCCCCCTTACATACCTATCATTGCTGGAGCGCAGGGAGCCGGCGCTCATCTCCCTGTGCTCCTTCTCTCCTCCGTACCGCGGCTGCAGTGATATCATGATGTCACCGCTGGGCCGGGTCTGGAGAAGAGAAGGAGCTGCGGGTAGTGAATGAAAGGACCGCCGGCTCTCCTGCGCTTCAGCAATAACTGCTTCCATCTGTATTGAGAGGAGCACTCATAGCAGCCAGCCCCCTGAGAGCCGTACAGACCCCCCCTTCGGCACGCCACTGCGCAGTGGGCCCCCCCAGGAGCAGTGGGCCCTGGCACTTGCCCAGGTATGCCCGGTGCTGACGCCCGCCCTGCTTCCATTAAAAAGGCTGAAACCAGCACCAGAAATATCACAGAACATTGATGCTGCCGATATTAAAATCTGCACGGCAGGTCAGATTCTACAGGAAAGTCAAAATCAAAGTGCACATCAGATTTCTGGAATCTCATACACGTTGCGGGAGCTCCTATTGCGCTGCGATATTTTCACATCAGATTCTGAACAGAAAAAAATCTGCAATGTGTGGGATAGCTTTACAGAGAATGAGGGACATTTACTAAGGATATTCCACCACTATTGTGGCGTGAAAAAGTCGCAAACTATGAAGCACACCATATGTACACCATAATTTGTGGCTTTTAAAGCTTCGGCTATCTATAGAAAATAACTCAAAAAAGAATGGAACCCTTAAAAAATACACTTTGTATGATATCTATAAAAAGACCCTGATTGGTCAGCCCTTATTCAGATAAACATTGGGTCAGGAGCAGGTATATGTGAGGATATAACCAAGCAAGGCAAGGTTCTTTCCCTACACAGATCCTAACTAATCCTTAGCCCGGAGGTATCTCCTGAAGGTGGGGATCCTCCGTCCTCTACCTACCCCGGATAACCCTAAAAACGCCCTAAACGCCAATAAATACCCTGCTAACCCGATGCGTTTCCCCCTCCATTCAGTATAAGGCCCCTAGTGGCCCCCCATTCAGTATAAGACCCGTAGTGGCCCCCACACACAGTATAATGACCTCCTGTGCTGCCATACAATATAATAACCCCCAGTGCCCCCCATACAGTATAATGAGCCCCCATTGGCCCTCCATACAGTATAATGACCCCAACACACAGTATAATGACCTCCTGTGGCCATATCCCAAAACATAATGAACCCCAGTGGCCCCCTCTTGGTGGGTCATACTGTATGTAGGGGGCACTGGGAGTCAATATACTGAATGAGGGCTCTGGGGGGTCATTATACTTTATTAGGGGTCATAAAAAGACCCTGATTGGTCAGCCCTTATTCAGATAAACATTGGGTCAGGAGCAGGTATATGTGAGGATATAACCAAGCAAGGCAAGGTTCTTTCCCTACACAGATCCTAACTAATCCTTAGCCCGGAGGTATCTCCTGAAGGTGGGGATCCTCCGTCCTCTACCTACCCCGGATAACCCTAAAAACGCCCTAAACGCCAATAAATACCCTGCTAACCCGATGCGTTTCCCCCCAGCATTTGGGTTCCTTAGGGGGTACATACACAGGGTAAAGGAAGAGCTAGTCAAAGGCAGTGACTGTCCCACCCCCCAAATAAAGGGACTTAGTTATATCTATTTCATTTTTTTAGCTTTTCTTTTGTGACCTTCGGCTATCTATGCATCTTCTATCTATCTATCTATCTATCTATCTATCTATCTATCTATCTATCTAAAGTAAAATAAATTCTACGACACTCCCAAAGAGTAAATTAAAGCTAGTGTTCTTTAATCACCAAAAAAGTGACATTTCAGTCCTCTTACTGGGACTTTCTGATGGTCACTGCTTGAGAAAAGTCCCACTAAGAGGACTGAAACAGTTTGGTGATTAAAGAACACTATTTTTAATTTACTCTTTGGGAGAGCCGTGGAATTTATTACTTTATTTGTTGGATGGCGGATCGCTTCTACAGCCGCTGGCACACCACATCTATTTGAGTGCTGAGATATTCATATCATTTTGGACTATCTATCTACAATATCTATCTATCTATCTATCTACAATATCTATCTATCTACAATATCTACAATATCTATCTATCTATCTATCTATCTATCTACAATATCTATCTATCTATCTATCTACAATATCTATCTATCTATCTATCTATCTACAATATCTATCTATCTATCTACAATATCTATCAATCCATCTGCAATATCAATATCTGTAGAAACAATTTTAGTTACTATTACATTTTGTTATTCAATGCAAAACAACAGTTGCTCAGCAAATCCTATGAAACTGCTAAATCACTGGCCATATTGAATTTATGGATTATACATGTTACAACTTGCAGGATAACCGGCTGAACTGGATGGACAGGTGTCTTTTTTCAGCCTTAAAAACTATGTCATTATGTTATAGTTTTTCACTAAATATATGAAATTGCAGATAGATAGATTGAGCCGCTCAGTAAATATTTTGATCACCTAATATTATGGGGCACATTTATTAAGACCAACGTTTTAGACGTCAGTCTTAATACAGCCTTAAAAATAAAAATACAGCCACAAAATGGGATATCTTTAAAAACATCCTAGAATCTCATTGTATGGGAATAAAATGTTAAGGAACAAAAAGAAACAAATGTGGATAAATAGAAATGTAAAGAAAGCAATAAATGACAAAAAGAAAGCATATAAATAACTAAAACAGGAGGGTAGTGAGAAAGCACTGAAAAACTATAAGGAAAAAAAATAGAACATGTAAAAAACATATAAAAGCGGCCAAACTAGAGACTGAGAGATTAATTGCCAAAGAGAGTAAAACTAACTCTAAAATGTTCTTCAATTATATTAATGTTAAAAAGTATAAATCTGAACGTGTTGGCCCTCTACAGAGTAATGAGGGGGGAGTCGCAGAGAGCGACGAGGAGAAAGCAAAGCTGTTAAATATTTTTTTCTCCAATGTATTCACTGAAGGAAATAAACTGTCAGATGACATGCAGAATGTAAAAATAAATTCCCCATTAAAAGTGTCCTGTCTGACCCAGGAAGAAGTACATCAGCGACTTAAAAAGATTAAAATAGACAAAACGCCAGGACCAGATGGCATACACCCCCGTATACTAAGGGAATTAAGTAATGTCATAGCTAGACCCTTATTTCTGATATTTGCGGACTCTATGCTGACAGGGAATGTTCCACAGGATTAGCGCATAGCAAATGTGGTGCCAATATTCCAAAAGGGTCCAAAAACAGAGCCTGGAAACTATAGGCCGGTAAGTTTAACATCTGTTGTGGGTAAACTGTTTGAAGGTTTTCTGAGAGAAGCTATCTTAGAGCATCTCAACGGAAATAAGCAAATAACGCCATATCAGCATGGCTTCATGAGGGATCGGTCATGTCAGACTAATTTAATCAGTTTCTATGAGGAGGTAAGTTCTAGACTTGACAGCGGCGAATCAATGGATGTCGTATATCTGGACTTCTCCAAAGTATTTGACACTGTACCACATAAAAGGTTAGTAAGTAACTCGCTCAGTGATAGAAAACAGAGGGTGATTATTAATGGAACACACTCAGATTGGGTCACTGTCACTAGTGGGGTACCTCAGGGGTCAGTATTGGGCCCTATTCTCTTCAATATATTTATTAATGAACTTGTAGAAGGCTTGCACAGTAAAGTATAAATTTTCGCAGATAACACTAAACTGTGTAAAGTAATTTACACTGAAGAGGACAGTATACTGTGTATATACTACAGAAGACAGTATACTACTACAGAGGGATCTGGGTATATTGGAGGCTTGGGCAGATAAGTGGCAGATGAGGTTTAACACTGACAAATGTAAAGTTATGCACATGGGAAGGAATAATGCAAGTCACCCGTACATACTAAATGGTAAAACACTCGGTAACACTGACATGGAAAAGGATCTAGGAATTTTAATAAACAGCAAACTAAGCTGCAAAAACCAGTGTCAGGCAGCTGCTGCCAAGGCCAATAAGATAATGGGTTGCATCAAAAGGGGCATAGATGGCGGTGATGAGAACATAGTCCTACCACTTTACAAATCGCTAGTCAGACCACACATGGAGTATTGTGTACAATTCTGGGCTCCTGTGAACAAGGCAGACATAGCAGAGCTGGAGAGGGCCCAGGGGAGGGCAACTAAAGTAATAACTGGAATGGGGCAACTACAGTACAATGAAAGATTATCAAAATTGGGGTTATTCATTTTAGAAAAAAGACGACTGATGGGAGATCTGATTAGTATGTATAAATATATCAGGGGTCAGTACAGAGATCTCTCCCATCATCTATTTATCCCCAGGACTGTGACTGTGACGAGGGGACATCCTCTGTGTCTGGAGGAAAGAAGGTTTGTACACAAACATAGAAGAGGACTCTTTACGGTAAGAGCAGTGAGACTATGGAGCTCTCTGCCTGAGGAGATGGTGATGGTGAGTACAATAAAGGAGTTCAGGAGGGGCCTGGATGTATTTCTGGAGTGTAATAATATTACAGGCTATAGCTACTAGAGAGGGGTCGGGGATCCAGGGAGTTATTCTGATGCCTGATTGGAGTCGGGAAGGAATTTTTATACCCCTAAAGTGGGGAAAATTGGCTTCTACCTCACAGGTTTTTTTTTTGCCTTCCTCTGGATCAACTTGCAGGATAACAGGCCGAACTGGATGGACAAATGTATTTTTTCGGCCTTATGTACTATGTTACTATGTTGAACTAGCAGTGGATCCGCCATAGTTCTATAGATGCTTCCCTGTATCCTCCGCCAGCTCTAAACGTAAGACGGCTGCCTTATTGTCTTAAATTTAGACCATTTTTTACTTGTAAACCAGGAGTAGAAAATAGTAAATCAGATGGGCCTGTTGGCTCTTCCCCTTCGCCGTCCATGCCATACCCACTTTTTTAGACCTGACGTAAGGGGGGAAAAGTCACAAATAGCAGTGCAAAGTTTCTTTGCGCTATGATTTGCGCCAGAAATAGCCTAATATAGGTGTATTTCTGTTTAAGTGACCCCCTGCGTCACTAAATAGGATTTTTCTACATTCTCTGTAAAAATGCTGTAGATACCATTTATACGAGGGTACTTACCTACATTTGTAGTGGAATTAACCTTTGCTCTCCTCCCTATGGAATCAGGTTTTTCATCTTATGCTTAACGTTTTTAACTTTATTGTAAAACCGAATCCTTTTATCGGTTGGAATTCGGCTTTTTTTTCAGATGACAAACTATTGTTCTACATCTCTTAATTGCAACTAGATTAATAATAGCTTATTGTTGGAGAAATGATGGCTCTCCATCTATTCAAGCAATTGTTAGAGAACTGAATAATAGCGGTTGTATGTGCACTTCAGCCTTTAATAAAGGAGGAAACTTTCTATAATAAGTGGAATATCGGGCTAAAAAGCAATTATTGTCAACTGCTAACAAATATGTCTCGCTATATGCCTGCTCTCCTCTCATGTGCCAAGGCTTGTATACACTGGTAAAGACCTGCTACATACATTATTCATCTTACTCAATTTTCATTTTCGATTTATTTCCTTTTCATTTTCACTTTTGCCACATTTGTGTTGAAGATGTCAAGGAAAAAAACCTAAAAACTTGTGATCCCATCTGTTCTGTTAAGGTGACCTTTGTTAGATGTGACTCTACCCTAAAATGACTTGCGTCTCCTAGGCCCTCAACTAAATCTAGTGAACATTGGATCCAGGGATGTATGCTGTAATTAAAATCAACCTTGGAAATATGGTTGACTAGCGGGCAGGACCAGTGGAGGCTGCCACCACCATGTGTGGACAGTCCAAAAACAATGCCCAAGGAGAGGTGAATGATTCCTAGAATAGGGTCCCATCCATAGTAGGTCAACTTGCCATGGGGATTGGCTAACTTAACATATTTGGTGATATTAATTTTGACTGTGGATACGGCATCGGAGCAATCTAAAATCCCTGTATTCAATATTTACAGAATGCTGTTACATATGTGTTTGCTGTATTATATATAATTGACAACATTTGACTTAATTTTAAAATTAGATACATATTTTTTCACTGCAAAGACATATTTTAACTTATTTTTCATTATTTTTTATGTTCCTAAATTAATTTGTATTGTATTACTTTTCTAAACCATGTTATTTTTTTATTGTTTTTATACTTTTATACAGTATTATTACTAGTTTTACTACTAGTACTTTGCTTTACTTTAGTTTTTCGTTTTATTACTAGTTTAGTTTTATTTGAATTTAGTTTTATTTGAATTTACTTATATTAGATGCTCGTATTACTCATTGTCATATGCTACTGACTTGTGTTGAGCGAATCCAAAGTTCAGGAAAAATTTGATTTGCCGCGAAGTCCAATCAATTCTCCCTGAAATGGCGGTAAATAAAAATAAATAAATACATACTTACCTTATCCATTTGCTCGTGAAGAGGCCGGTGCGGCCATCTTGATTGAAGATACCACACAAAATCTCACGCGGGGTGGCGTATGATATCACCTCGCTGGCCAGGCTCAGTGACGTCATCAGTGCCTGGCCAGCGTTATGACGTGATGATGTCATCACGTCACCAGGCAAGATTTTGCGCAGTGTCTTCAATCAGCATGGCCACGACGGCCTCTACATGAGCAAATGGATAAGGTAAATATGTTTTTTTTTGTTTAGTTTTTTACCCTGATTGACTGCTGAAAGGCATAAATAGAAGCCTCAGATGCCACGATCAGCAATGAACGTGGCATCTTAGGGGTTCAATGATGGGGGGCGGAGCAATCGCTGTTCACCATCGTTGCACCCGATACATACAAAGAAATGCTCTTCGTGACAAAGTAATTCACCACAAATCTTTGTGAAATTTGGCGATGCAGCTAAAATCAAATTTTTCATACCTTCACTCATCACTACTACTGACCATAGGAACGAATGGATAGTGTCATGCATATTTAAAAAATGAAGCATAACTAGGGTAGCACATGAGAACTGTCCGATAGCCTTAATATAGCAAGTGACAGGTATATCATAATTCACAAGTGCCCACGTATATCGTAGGAGCTATGTAAGAGACTAGAGCCAAACTGATTACAGAAAACACCCAAAGTGGAGCTGCTCGTTCAGGCCCAAGGGTAAGACCCTTCCTCTTTTGTATATTTTTAGTTGGACCTTGTATTTTATCTACACTAATTAAAGGCTACAGTATGTTTTAAATATTATCTTTCCCAGTAGAGGCACGATCCTGGTTATATAGTTACTATAACATTTATTTATTTATTCATTTATTTATTTATTGTTAGCTTTATAGCTTTAAACTTTTTTGCTTTCATTATGTAAAATTTACTATAGTTTAATTTTAATTTCAAATTTTTTCACTTTAACTGATCATTTGAAATTTTGACCTTCGAGTCCGTCTTTTCCCATCCTCCATTTCTTCCAAAGCTTTGTCTCCTATCAGTGCTGAAGTCTTTGTTATAACAGATGAACCAAGCAGAGGAATTATTGTAGACCAAGATTAGACAGCTCTGGGATCTACAGACCGTGATCAGTTAACCACCGCAGCTTCAGGAGGAGATTAAACGCTGACAACAGGAACGCAGATGGCATGAAAATCAAAGGCCGTCAGTAGTGGGAACCCCTTTTGGTTCTGGAAGTGAGAGCCCAACAGCCAAAGCGAAATCAATGAATCACATACACACTGTGAATGGAGCAGATTAAGCAAATTCCTGCAGAGGATTCACTGTCCCTCTGGAGTTTTTAAGAACATTTTACGAAGTGCCTGAAAGGTCAATCCAAAAAGAAGCTGATGAATGTATAAAAAATGTAACAAAAGATTTTAAAAAGTTACAAATTTCTACTTGTGACCAGAGAAGAAAACATAATGACCGTGAGTTAGAGATTTTTTTTACTAAGGGGGTGGGGGTGGCATGACCCAAAGATTTGTAGAAATTTCCTCTGTCAAACTCTGCCCCCTCAGGCTCTCAGTAGAAATTCCACACTATATCTATTTTATCTATATTGTTCCTTTAACCCCTTAACTTCTTTTTCTCCTGGTTTTCAGTACGTCCGGCACTGTGGATTCTGATTTTTAAACATTAATAAGGAAGGTGCACTACTGTGGATGCAAACAAACAAATCTGACTAAACCCTCAAACTGGTGTTAAAATTTAGAATTTAGGCAATATATCCTTATATGAATGACATATCTGAGCCTGAGCACCGCGCCAAGGTATCTCAAGTAGCTCGGGACCTAACGCTTACCTACCTGTGCCGTATGGGCAATACCAGGAGCCAGTGGGCAAATTATAGGAGTGTAAGATCTGACTCAAGGCAAACTCCCAGTTACCTCCAGCATGCAGCCATGCTTACAATGGGAGGAAGGAGGAGGCTGTGAGTCCCACCCAAGACTGGCTGATAAGGCCCAATATGGAGTTTATATACCTCTAAACATATCTATATACAAACTACAAAAAAAGGCATGGTGTCAAAGGGCAGGAAGTGCTCAACCCCATATGCAGTTGTGCATCTATACCCAGGGGAGCAGATCCTGCACTTGTGGCCAGTTGCTAATGGCGATCCCCAGCAAAAATACATACAGTGGAGGATGCCCGCAGCAGACCACCTCCCTCCTCCCATTGTAAGCATGGCTGCATGCTGGAGGTAACTGGGAGTTTGCCTTGAGTCAGATCTTACGCTCCTATAATTTGCCCACTGGCTCCTGGTATTGCCCATACGGCACAGGTAGGTAAGCGTTAGGTCCCGAGCTACTTGAGATACCTTGGCGCGGTGCTCAGGCTCATGAAAGGCATGATGAAGCGCTCTTAGCGTGAAACAGCTGTAGCCGTACCTCCATTTGACTTATGTGCACAGACCTGCCTGTACCCTATTTTATAGAAGCCTAATAAACTGGACGTTTTATCTTGGAATTGGTGAGTGCCGCTGTCTCCTTCTCGTCTCTCTCCTGAATACATGCATGCTGGAGGTAACTGGGAGTTTGCTGTGAGTCGGACCTTATGCTCCTGTAATTTGCCCACTGGCTCCTGGTATTGCACATACAGCACAGGTAGGTTAGCGTTAGGTCACAAGCTACTTGAAATACCTTGGCTGGGTGCTCGGGCTCAGATATGTCCTTCATATAAGGATATAAATCCTAAATTCTCAATTTTAACACCAGTTTAAAGGTTTAGTCAGACTTGTTTGTTTGCATCCACAGTAGTGCGCCTTCCTTATTAATGTTTATTTTATATAGCTATTTACATCCGCACATTTTTCTATCTTGTATAGGATGTATTTTTGGGCGGGTGCAGGAGCTGGGTCCGGGCCCCTGCTGCATATGCCGGCATCGGTGAAAACACCGATGCTGGTGTGTTAACCACTTGTATGCCCCGGTCAAAGCTGAACGCGGCATGCAGAGGGTTAGCGGAGGATATGGGTGCCCTCCGCTTCCCCATCGGGTACCCGTGCTGCAGTGGCAGGGACCCGATGGCAGTGTATGGGGCCCTTCCTTAGGCATCGGAGCTTACCTTCTACGGAAGCCTGTGAGATCCAGTCCTTAGGCTGGGTCTCACAGGCAGGCTTTAAAAAATTAAAAAGAAAAAAGTTTTTCATAATAAAATAAAGTTTCGAGTAAAAAAAAAATCCAAAAATAAAACACATAATTAAAAAGAAAATAGAAAAAAAAAAGAAAACCAGACATATTGGGTATTGCTGAATCCCTAATGACTGGCTCTACAAAAATATCACATGAACCACCCCCTGACCTGAACATAGAAAAAAAAAAACTGTGCTAAAACAATCATTTTTTTTGTCACCTTTTCTCACAAAAAGTGCAACACCAAGCAATCAAAAAGGTGTATGCCCCCCAAAATAGTACCAATCAAACCGTCACCTCATCCCACAAAAAATGACAAACAATCGGGCAAAAAAAATATAATATGTCTCTCAGAATATGGAGACACTAAAACTAGGGATGAGCGAACTCGAACTGTATAGTTCGGGTTCGTACCGAATTTTGGGGTGTCCGTGACACGGACCCGAACCCGGACATTTTCGTAAAAGTCCGGGTTCGGGTTCGGTGTTCGTCGCTTTCTTGGCGCTTTTGTGACGCTTTCTTGGCGCTTTTTGAAAGGCTGCAAAGCAGCCAATCAACAAGCGTCATACTACTTGCCCCAAGAGGCCGTCACAGCCATGCCTACTATTGGCATGGCTGTGATTGGCCAGAGCACCATGTGACCCAGCCTCTATTTAAGCTGGAGTCACATAGCGCCGCCCGTCACTCTGCTCTGATTAGCGTAGGGAGAGGTTGCGGATGCGACAGTAGGGCGAGATTAGGCAGATTAACTCCTCCAAAGGACTTCACTTGATTAATCGATCGATCTGCAGCTGTGCATCATTGAGCTGCTGAAATTCAAATGCTCACTCACTGTTTTTAGGCTGCCCAGACCGTTTGTCAGTCACTTTTTTCTGGGGTGATCGGCGGCCATTTTGTGTCTTGTGCGGTGCTGCGACCAAGTGCATCCAAGCTGCGACCAAGTGCATTTAACCCTCAATGGTGTGGTTGTTTTTTGGCTAAAGCCTACATCAGGGTGAAGCTGTCACACCAAGTGCATTTAACCAGCAATAGTCTGTTCATTTTTTGGCCATATACTACATCAGGGGCAAGCTGCGCCCGTCACCAAGTGCATTTAACCCTCAGTAGTGTGGTGCGTCAAGCTGTGACACCAAGTGCATTTAACCAGCAATAGTCTGTTCATTTTTTGGCCATATACTAAATCAGGGGCAAGCTGCGCCCGTCACCAAGTGCATTTAACCAGCAATAGTGTGGTTATTTTTTGGCCATATCCCAGTCTAATTCTGTCACTAAATCCATACCGGTCACCCAGCGCCTAAATACTAGGCCTCAAATTTATATCCCGCTAAATCTCTCGTTACCGCTGTCCTGTTGTGGCTGGGAAAGTTATTTAGTGTCCGTCAAAGCACATTTTTTGTTCTGGGTTTAAATACAATTCCCAATTTAACAATTTCATAATTTAGTGGTTTCTGCTATATCAGAGCTATTTGAAATCTATCCCTAAAAGGGTATATAATATTCAAGGTGCACATTGGGTCATTCAGAATAACTTCACACACACCCGCTACTGTGTATTTCCAAGTCTAATTCTGTCACTAAACCCATACCTGTCACCCAGCGCCTAAATACTAGGCCTCAAATTTATATCCCGCTAAATCTCTCGTTAACGCTGTCCTGTTGTGGCTGGGAAAGTTATTTAGTGTCCGTCAAAGCACATTTTTTGTTCTGGGTTGAAATACAATTCCCAATTTAGCAATTTCATAATTTAGTGGTTTCTGCTATATCAGAGCTATTTGAAATCTATCCCTAAAAGGGTATATAATATTCAAGGTGCACATTGGGTCATTCAGAATAACTTCACACACACCCGCTACTGTGTATTTCCAAGTCTAATTCTGTCACTAAACCCATACCTGTCACCCAGCGCCTAAATACTAGGCCTCAAATTTATATCCTGCTAAATCTCTCGTTACCGCTGTCCTGTTGTGGCTGGGAAAGTTATTTAGTGTCCGTCAAAGCACATTTTTTGTTCTGGGTTTAAATACAATTCCCAATTTAACAATTTCATAATTTAGTGGTTTCTGCTATATCAGAGCTATTTGAAATCTATCCCTAAAAGGGTATATAATATTCAAGGTGCACATTGGGTCATTCAGAATAACTTCACACACACCCGCTACTGTGTATTTCCAAGTCTAATTCTGTCACTAAACCCATACCTGTCACCCAGCGCCTAAATACTAGGCCTCAAATTTATATCCTGCTAAATCTCTCGTTAACGCTGTCCTGTTGTGGCTGGGAAAGTTATTTAGTGTCCGTCAAAGCACATTTTTTGTTCTGGGTTGAAATACAATTCCCAATTTAGCAATTTCATAATTTAGTGGTTTCTGCTATATCAGAGCTATTTGAAATCTATCCCTAAAAGGGTATATAATATTCAAGGTGCACATTGGGTCATTCAGAATAACTTCACACACACCCGCTACTGTGTATTTCCAAGTCTAATTCTGTCACTAAACCCATACCTGTCACCCAGCGCCTAAATACTAGGCCTCAAATTTATATCCTGCTAAATCTCTCGTTAACGCTGTCCTGTTGTGGCTGGGAAAGTTATTTAGTGTCCGTCAAAGCACATTTTTTGTTCTGGGTTTAAATACAATTCCCAATTTAACAATTTCATAATTTAGTGGTTTCTGCTATATCAGAGCTATTTGAAATCTATCCCTAAAAGGGTATATAATATTCAAGGTGCACATTGGGTCATTCAGAATAACTTCACACACACACGCTTCTGTGCATTTCCAAGTCTAATTCTGTCACTAAATCCATACCGGTCACCCAGCGCCTAAATACTAGGCCTCAAATTTATATCCCGCTGAATTTGAATACAATACATTGGGCCAAATAATATATTTGTTGTTGTGGTGAACCATAACAATGAGAAAAACATCTAGTAAGGGACGCGGACGTGGACATGGTCGTGGTGGTGTTAGTGGACCCTCTGGTGCTGGGAGAGGACGTGGCCGTTCTGCCACATCCACACGTCCTAGTGTACCAACTACCTCAGGTCCCAGTAGCCGCCAGAATTTACAGCGATATATGGTGGGGCCCAATGCCGTTCTAAGGATGGTAAGGCCTGAGCAGGTACAGGCATTAGTCAATTGGGTGGCCGACAGTGGATCCAGCACGTTCACATTATCTCCCACCCAGTCTTCTGCAGAAAGCGCACAGATGGCGCCTGAAAACCAACCCCATCAGTCTGTCACATCACCCCCATGCATACCAGGGAAACTGTCTCAGCCTCAAGTTATGCAGCAGTCTCTTATGCTGTTTGAAGACTCCGCTGGCAGGGTTTCCCAAGGGCATCCACCTAGCCCTTCCCCAGCGGTGAAAGACATAGAATGCACTGACGCACAACCGCTTATGTTTCCTGATGATGAGGACATGGGAATACCACCTCAGCATGTCTCTGATGATGACGAAACACAGGTGCCAACTGCTGCGTCTTTCTGCAGTGTGCAGACTGAACAGGAGGTCAGGGATCAAGACTGGGTGGAAGACGATGCAGGGGACGATGAGGTCCTAGACCCCACATGGAATGAAGGTCGTGCCACTGACTTTCACAGTTCGGAGGAAGAGGCAGTGGTGAGACCGAGCCAACAGCGTAGCAAAAGAGGGAGCAGTGGGCAAAAGCAGAACACCCGCCGCCAAGAGACTCCGCCTGCTACTGACCGCCGCCATCTGGGACCGAGCACCCCAAAGGCAGCTTCAAGGAGTTCCCTGGCATGGCACTTCTTCAAACAATGTGCTGACGACAAGACCCGAGTGGTTTGCACGCTGTGCCATCAGAGCCTGAAGCGAGGCATTAACGTTCTGAACCTGAGCACAACCTGCATGACCAGGCACCTGCATGCAAAGCATGAACTGCAGTGGAGTAAACACCTTAAAACCAAGGAAGTCACTCAGGCTCCCCCTGCTACCTCTTCTGCTGCTGCCGCCTCGGCCTATTCTGCTGCTGCCGCCTCGGCCTCTTCCTCCGCCTCTGGAGGAACGTTGGCACCTGCCGCCCAGCAAACAGGGGATGTACCACCAACACCACCACCACCACCTCCGTCACCAAGCGTCTCAACCATGTCACACGCCAGCGTTCAGCTCTCCATCTCACAAACATTTGATAGAAAGCGTAAATTCCCACCTAGCCACCCTCGATCCCTGGCCCTGAATGCCAGCATTTCTAAACTACTGGCCTATGAAATGCTGTCATTTAGGCTGGTGGACACAGACAGCTTCAAACAGCTCATGTCGCTTGCTGTCCCACAGTATGTTGTTCCCAGCCGGCACTACTTCTCCAAGAGAGCCGTGCCTTCCCTGCACAACCAAGTATCCGATAAAATCAAGTGTGCACTGCGCAACGCCATCTGTTATTAAGGTCCACCTAACCACAGATACGTGGACCAGTAAGCACGGCCAGGGACGCTATATCTCCCTAACTGCACACTGGGTAAATGTAGTGGCAGCTGGGCCCCAGGCGGAGAGCTGTTTGGCGCACGTCCTTCCGCCGCCAAGGATCGCAGGGCAACATTCTTTGCCTCCTGTTGCCACCTCCTCCTTCTCGGCTTCCTCCTCCTCTTCTTCCACCTGCTCATCCAGTCAGCCACACACCTTCACCACCAACTTCAGCACAGCCCGGGGTAAACGTCAGCAGGCCATTCTGAAACTCATATGTTTGTTGGACAGGCCCCACACCGCACAGGAGTTGTGGCGGGGTATTGAACAACATACCGACTAGTGGTTGCTGCCGGTGAGCCTCAAGCCCGGCCTGGTGGTGTGTGATAATGGGCGAAATCTCGTTGCAGCTCTGGGACTAGCCAATTTGACGCACATCCCTTGCTTGGCGCATGTGCTGAATTTGGTGGTGCAGAAGTTCATTCACAACTACCCCGACATGTCAGAGCTGCTGCATAAAGTGCGGGCCGTCTGTTCGCGCTTCCGGCGTTCACATCCTGCTGCTGCTCGCCTGTCTGCGCTACAGCGTAACTTCGGCCTTCCCGCTCACCGCCTCATATGCGACGTGCCCACCAGGTGGAACTCCACCTTGCACATGCTGGACAGACTGTGCGAGCAGCAGCAGGCCATAGTGGAGTTTTTAGCTGCAGCACGCACGGGTCAGTCGCACTACAGAACAGCACCACTTCACCACCAATGACTGGGCCTCCATGCGAGACCTGTGTGCCCTGTTGCGCTGTTTCGAGTACTCCACCAACATGGCCAGTGGCGATGACACCGTTATCAGCGTTACAATACCACTTCTATGTCTCCTTGAGAAAACACTTAGGGCGATGATGGAAGAGGAGGTGGCCCAGGAGGAGGAGGAGGAGGAGGAGGAAGAGGGGTCATTTTTAGCACTTTCAGGCCAGTCTCTTCGAAGTGACTCAGAGGGAGGTTTTTGGCAACAGCAGAGGCCAGGTACAAATGTGGCCAGCCAGGGCCCACTACTGGAGGACGAGGAGGACGAGGATGAGGAGGAGGTGGAGGAGGATGAGGATGAAGCATGGTCACAGCGGGGTGGCACCCAACGCAGCTCGGGTCCATCACTGGTGCGTGGCTGGGGGGAAAGGCAGGACGATGACGATACGCCTCCCACAGAGGACAGCTTGTCCTTACCCCTGGGCAGCCTGGCACACATGAGCGACTACATGCTGCAGTGCCTGCGCAACGACAGCAGAGTTGCCCACATTTTAACCTGTGCGGACTACTGGGTTGCCACCCTGCTGGATCCACGCTACAAAGACAATGTGCCCACCTTACTTCCTGCACTGGAGCGTGATAGGAAGATGCGCGAGTACAAGCGCACGTTGGTAGACGCGCTACTGAGAGCATTCCCAAATGTCACAGGGGAACAAGTGGAAGCCCAAGGCCAAGGCAGAGGAGGAGCAAGAGGTCGCCAAGGCAGCTGTGTCACGGCCAGCTCCTCTGAGGGCAGGGTTAGCATGGCAGAGATGTGGAAAACTTTTGTCAACACGCCACAGCTAACTGCACCACCACCTGATACGCAACGTGTTAGCAGGAGGCAACATTTCACTAACATGGTGGAACAGTACGTGTGCACACCCCTCCACGTACTGACTGATGGTTCGGCCCCATTCAACTTCTGGGTCTCTAAATTGTCCACGTGGCCAGAGCTAGCCTTTTATGCCTTGGAGGTGCTGGCCTGCCCGGCAGCCAGCGTTTTGTCTGAACGTGTATTCAGCACGGCAGGGGGCGTCATTACAGACAAACGCAGCCGCCTGTCTACAGCCAATGTGGACAAGCTGACGTTCATAAAAATGAACCAGGCATGGATCCCACAGGACCTGTCCGTCCCTTGTCCAGATTAGACATTAACTACCTCCCCTTAACCATATATTATTGGACTCCAGGGCACTTCCTCATTCAATCCTATTTTTATTTTCATTTTACCATTATATTGCGAGGCTACCCAAAGTTGAATGAACCTCTCCTCTGCCTGTGTGCTAGGCCTAAATACAGTCATGTGAAAAAATTAGGACACCCTTTGAAAGCATGTGGTTTTTTGTAACATTTTTAATAAAAGGTTATTTCATCTCCGTTTCAACAATACAGAGAGATTAAAGTAATCCAACTAAACAAAGAAAACTGAAGAAAAGTCTTTTCAAGATCTTCTGTAAATGTCATTCTACAAAAATGCCTATTCTAACTGAGGAAAAAGATAGGACACCCTCACATGTATTCCCTCTTAAATTGGCTCAGATCTCACACAGGTATATCACACCAGGTGAACATAATTAGTAGATCGTTACTCTGCATGTTGAATGAGGCTTGCCCTATTTAAACCTCAGACATTTAGTTTGGTGTGCTCCTGACTGTTGAAGTGAGAGTGAGCACCATGGTGAGAGCAAAAGAGCTGTCAGAGGACTTCAGAAAAAAAATTGTAGCAGCCTATGAGTCTGGGAAGGGATTTAAAAAGATCTCAAAAGATTTTGAAATCAGCCATTCCACTGTCCGGAAGATAGTCTACAAGTGGAGGGCTTTCAAAACAACTGCCAACATGCCCAGGACTGGTCGCCCCAGCAAGTTCACCCCAAGAGCAGACCGCAAGATGCTAAAAGAGGTCTCCAAAAACCCTAAAGTGTCATCTCGAGAACTACAGCAGGCTCTGGCTACTGTTGATGTAGAAGTACATGCCTCTACAATCAGAAAGAGACTGTACAAGTTTAACTTGCATGGGAGGTGTGCAAGGAGGAAACCTTTGCTTTCCAAGAGAAACATCGAGGCCAGACTGACATTTGCCAGAGATAAAGTTGACAAAGACCAGGACTTCTGGAATAATGTTCTTTGGACAGATGAGTCCAAAATTGAATTATTTGGACACAACAGCAGAGGACATGTTTGGCGTAAACCAAACACAGCATTCCAAGAAAAGAACCTCATACCAACTGTGAAGCATGGAGGTGGAAGTGTCATGGTTTGGGGCTGCTTTGCTGCAGCAGGACCTGGTCAGCTCACCATCATAGAATCCACGATGAATTCTACTGTGTATCAGAAGGTGCTTGAAGAACATGTGAGACCATCAGTTAGAAAATTAAAGCTGAAGCGGAACTGGACCATGCAACATGACAATGACCCAAAACATACTAGTAAATCAACCAAAGATTGGCTGAAAAAGAAGAAATGGAGAGTCCTGGAATGGCCAAGTCAAAGTCCAGATTTGAATCCCATTGAGATGCTGTGGGGTGACTTGAAAAGGGCTGTACGTGCAAGAAACCCCTCAAACATCTCACAGCTGAAAAAGTTCTGCATTGAGGAGTGGGGTAAAATTTCCTCAGACCGATGTCGAAGACTGGTAGATGGCTACAAGAACCGTCTCACTGCAGTTATTTCAGCCAAAGGAGGTAACACTCGCTATTAGGGGCAAGGGTGTCCTATCTTTTTCCTCAGTTAGAATAGGCATTTTTGTAGAATGACATTTACAGAAGATCTTGAAAAGACTTTTCTTCAGTTTTCTTTGGTTAGTCGGATTACTTTAATCTCTCTGTATTGTTGAAACGGAGATGAAATAACCTTTTATTAAAAATGTTACAAAAAACCACATGCTTTCAAAGGGTGTCCTAATTTTTTCACATTACTGTATATGCCAATGGACTGTTGCAGTGGTGGCTGACATGAAGCCTGATTCTCTGCTATGACATGCAGACTAATTCTCTGCTGACATGAAGCCAGATTGTCTGTTACGGGACCTCTCTCCTCTGCCTGGGTGCTGGGCCTAAATATATGCCAATGGACTGTTGCAGTGGTGGGTGACGTGAAGCCTCATTCTCTGCTATGACATGCAGACTGATTCTCTGCTGACATGAAGCCAGATCGTCTGTTACGGGACCTCTCTGCTCTGCCTGTGTGCTAGGCCTAAATATATGCCAATGGACTGTTGCAGTGGTGGGTGACGTGAAGCCTCATTCTCTGCTATGACATGCAGACTGATTCTCTGCTGACATGAAGCCAGATTGTCTGTTACGGGACCTCTCTGCTCTGCCTGTGTGCTAGGCCTAAATATATGCCAATGGACTGTTGCAGTGGTGGGTGACGTGAAGCCTCATTCTCTGCTATGACATGCAGACTGATTCTCTGCTGACATGAAGCCAGATCGTCTGTTACGGGACCTCTCTGCTCTGCCTGTGTGCTAGGCCTAAATATATGCCAATGGACTGTTGCAGTGGTGGGTGACGTGAAGCCTCATTCTCTGCTATGACATGCAGACTGATTCTCTGCTGTCATGAAGCCAGATTGTCTGTTACGGGACCTCTCTGCTCTGCCTGTGTGCTAGGCCTAAATATATGCCAATGGACTGTTGCAGTGGTGGGTGACGTGAAGCCTCATTCTCTGCTATGACATGCAGACTGATTCTCTGCTGACATGAAGCCAGATTGTCTGTTACGGGACCTCTCTGCTCTGCCTGTGTGCTAGGCCTAAATATATGCCAATGGACTGTTGCAGTGGTGGGTGACGTGAAGCCTCATTCTCTGCTATGACATGCAGACTAATTCTCTGCTGACATGAAGACAGATTCTCTGTTACGGGACCTCTCTCCTCTGCCTGTGTGTGTGCTAGGCCTAAATATATGCCAATGGACTGTTGCAGTGGTGGCTGACGTGAAGCCTCATTCTCTGCTATGACATGCAGACTAATTCTCTGCTGACATGAAGACAGATTCTCTGTTACGGGACCTCTCTCCTCTGCCTGGGTGCCGGGGCCTAAATATATGCCAATGGACTGTTGCAGTGGTGGGTGACGTGAAGCCTCATTCTCTGCTATGACATGCAGACTGATTCTCTGCTGACATGAAGCCAGATTGTCTGTTACGGGACCTCTCTGCTCTGCCTGTGTGCTAGGCCTAAATATATGCCAATGGACTGTTGCAGTGGTGGCTGACGTGAAGCCTCATTCTCTGCTATGACATGCAGACTAATTCTCTGCTGACATGAAGCCAGATTGTCTGTTACGGGACCTCTCTCCTCTGCCTGGGTGCTGGGCCTAAATTTATGACAATGGACTGTTGCAGTGGTGGCTGACGTGAAGCCTGATTCTCTGCTATGACATGCAGACTGATTCTCTGCTGACATGAAGCCAGATCCTCTGTTACGGGACCTCTCTCCTCTGCCTGGGTGCTGGGCCTAAATTTATGACAATGGACTGTTGCAGTGGTGGCTGACGTGAAGCCTGATTCTCTGCTATGACATGCAGACTGATTCTCTGCTGACATGAAGCCAGATCCTCTGTTACGGGACCTCTCTCCTCTGCCTGGGTGCTGGGCCTAAATTTATGAAAATGGACTCTTACAGTGGTGGGTGACGTGAAGCCTGATTCTCTGCTATGACATGAAGACTGATTCTCTGCTGACATGAAGCCAGATTGTCTGTTACGGGACCTCTCTCCTCTGCCTGGGTGCCGGGGCCTAAATATCTGAGAATGGACTGTTCCAGTGGTGGGTGACGGGAAGCCAGATTCTCTGCTATGGAACCTCTCTCCAATTGATTTTGGTTAATTTTTATTTATTTAATTTTTATTTTAATTAATTTCCCTATCCACATTTGTTTGCAGGGGATTTACCTACATGTTGCTGCCTTTTGCAGCCCTCTAGCCCTTTCCTGGGCTGTTTTACAGCCGTTTTAGTGCCGAAAAGTTCGGGTCCCCATTGACTTCAATGGGGTTCGGGTTCGGGACGAAGTTCGGATCGGGTTCGGATCCCGAACCCGAACATTTCCGGGATGTTCGGCCGAACTTCTCGAACCCGAACATCCAGGTGTTCGCTCAACTCTAACTAAAACAAGATTTTTTTTGTTTAAAAAATGCTGTTATTGTGTTTAACTTACATCACAAAAAGTGTAATACCAAGCAATGAAAAAGTCATGCATGCCCCAAAGGAGTACCAATCAAACCATCATCTCATTCCAAAAAAATTAGCCCCTACATAAGACAGTCGCCCAAAAATTAAAAAATGCTTTATGTAAAACTGAAACAAACAAACAAAAAAGTAGTCATATTTGGTATTGTCGCGTCCGTAACAACCTGCTCTATAAATATACCACATGATCTAACCTGTCAGACAGGGGCGTTGCTAGGGTCTCAAAAGATCCGGGGCACAAGCCCCAATAAATATGTTGCCCCCCCCCCCCGCACTTTGCTGTACTTGCTATATAGCAGCACTTACCTGTCACATCCAGGGCCTCCAGGTGACATCTCCTCTCTGTCATCATCTTCTCTGTAGATATTCTCCACTCGGTCCGGACATTTCTCTCAGCCGCCTCGTCTCTGCAGAGTGTGACACACAGACATCTTAGCTTCCTCACATTCTATCATTATCCCCCAACTGGAGTCCTCACAGTGTAATCCTGCTGCTTGCTGTGCCCCCCCCCCCCAGGGGTGTAGCTATAGGGGGTGCATCGGTAGCATTCACATACCGGGCCCAGGAGCCTGACGGGGCCCAAAGACACTTGTGCCGCATAAGAAGACACACAAAGCACTGAGGGAAGGGGAGCCCAAGCTGAACTCTTGCACCGGGGCCCATGAGCCTTAAGTTACGCCCCTGCCCCCCCCAATACCCCCAAATACTATCCTGAAGAAACATTACTGCCCCCCATAGTAATAGTGCTCCTCATAGTCCCACCAATAGTAATTCCCTTCTAGAATGCCCTCATTAGTAACACTGCCCCAACCGTGATAATGCTCCTCAACAATGCCCCCATTATTAGAAGAGTCCTCCCATATTAATAATACCCTCACAGAGTCCCCAGTAGAAATAAGTCCCCCTATTGTTCCCCCAGTGTTAATAAAGCTCCCTACAGACCCCTCAGTAGTAATAAGACCCCCATAGTGCACTTAGTAGAAATAAGGCGGATCTATAAGACCCTCCTATAGAGCCCCCAGTAGTAATAAGACCGCCTATAATGTCCCCTGGATCTGCAGTGCCCCCTCCAGTCATACTCCTCCCTCCACCATACAGTCCCATGTAAATAACATCACCTCCTCCCCAGCCGCCTCCAACGCACAATCCCATGTAAACATCACCCCCTAAGGCTACTTTCACACTTGCGTTCATGCGGATCTGTCCTGTACTTGTACAGGACAGATCCGCACCGATAATACAAACTAATGCATCCGTTCAGGATCGATTCGTTTGTATTAGATTTGAATTTCTAAGTCTCAATACGGATCCGTCCTGACTTACATTAAAAGTCAATGGGGGACGGATCCGTTTACAATTGCACCATTTTGTGTCAATGCAAAGGGATCCGTCCCCAGGATGCTGCGTGCAGCTGTTTTGGAGGCAGACCCTGAAATGCTGCACGCAGCGTTTTTGTGTCCGCATGGCCTTGCAGGGCCAAACGTATCCCTCCTGACTTACAATGTAAGTCAATGGGGACGGATCCCTTTGCATTGACACAAAATGGTGCAATTGTAAACGGTTCCGTCCCCCATTAACTTTCAATGTAAGTCAGGACGGATCCGTATTGAGACTTAGAAATTCAAATCTAATACAAATGAATCGGTCCTGAACGGATGCATTCTGAATGCATTGGGGTTAAACTGATGCATTTGGGGCTGCTTGTGAGAGCCTTGAAACGGATCTCACAAGCGGATCCCCAAACACAAGTGTGAAAGTAGCCTAAACAATAATTCCCATGTACATAAACATCATTCCCCCCCACCATCCACTTTCAACATACAGTCCCATGTAAATAACATCACTCCCTTCTCCAGCCACCTCAAGCATACAGTTCCATGTCAATAACATCCCTCCCTCCAGGCCTAACATACATCCCAGTTAAATAACTACAACTCCCAGCATCTGCCTCTCCCTTAACTTACCTCTCCTCATGTACAGATATCACCATTAGGCTCCTTCTCCTCTTCATTCCGGTCCAATCCTGCACTGGTCACATGATGGTGACATCATCCAGGTCATCCTATCAGGTCATCCTATCACAGCCTGTTTTGCTGATCACATGACCTGTGATGTCACCACAGGTCCTTCGCCTCTTCCCAGTGTAAGATTCAATTGTATTGCCGTTCTGTGTACGGCAATACAGTTGTATTTAGCAGGCAGGCAGGACATTCGGGGCCTGGGACAAAACATCCGGGGCCCAGGCCTCGAATGTTTTAGCCTAGCGACGCCCCTGCTGTCAGATGAACATTGTAAATAATAAAAAAAGTGAAATTCTGAAATTTAATCTCCATTTTCCTACACTACGTGCAGAATTATTAGGCAAATGAGTATTTTGACCACATCATCCTCTTTATGCATGTCCTCTTACTCCAAGCTGTATAGGCTCGAAAGCCTACTACCAATTAAGCATATTAGGTGATGTGCATCTCTGTAATGAGAAGGGGTGTGGTCTAATGACATCAACACCCTATATCAGGTGTGCATAATTATTAGGCAACTTCCGTTCCTTTGGCAAAATGGGTCAAAAGAAGGACTTGACAGGCTCAGAAAAGTCAAAAATAGTGAGATATCTTGCAGAGGGATGCAGCACTCTTAAAATTGCAAAGCTTCTGAAGCGTGATCATCGAACACTCAAGCGTTTCATTCAAAATAGTCAACAGGGTCGCAAGAAGCGTGTGGAAAAACCAAGGCGCAAAATAACTGCCCATGAACTGAGAAAAGTCAAGCGTGCAGCTGCCAAGATGCCACTTGCCACCAGTTTGGCCATATTTCAGAGCTGCAACATCACTGGAGTGCCCAAAAGCACAAGGTGTGCAATACTCAGAGACATGGCCAAGGTAAGAAAGGCTGAAAGACGACCACCACTGAACAAGACACACAAGCTGAAACGTCAAGACTGCGCCAAGAAATATCTCAAGACTGATTTTTCTAAAGTTTTATGGACTGATGAAATGAGAGTGAGTCTTGATGGGCCAGATGGCTGGATTGGTAAAGGGCAGAGAGCTCCAGTCCGACTCAGACGCCAGCAAGGTGGAGGTGGAGTACTGGTTTGGGCTGGTATCATCAAAGATGAGCTTGTGGGGCCTTTTTGGGTTGAGGATGGAGTCAAGCTCAACTCCCAGTCCTACTGCCAGTTTCTGGAAGACACCTTCTTCAAGCAGTGGTACAGGAAGAAGTCTGCAAGGTAAAAAAAACATGATTTTCATGCAGAACAATGCTCCATCACACACGTCCAAGTACTCCACAACGTGGCTGGCAAGAAAGGGTATAAAAGAAGAAAATCTAATGACATGGCCTCCTTGTTCACCTGATCTGAACCCCATTGAGAACCTGTGGTCCATCATCAAATGTGAGATTTACAAGGAGGGAAAACAGTACACCTCTCTGAACAGTGTCTGGGAGGCTGTGGTTGCTGCTGCACGCAATGTTGATGGTGAACAGATCAAAACACTGACAGAATCCATGGATGGCAGGCTTTTGAGTGTCCTTGCAAAGAAAGGTGGCTATATTGGTCACTGATTTGTTTTTGTTTTGTTTTTGAATGTCAGAAATGTATATTTGTGAATGTTGAGATGTTATATTGGTTTCACTGGTAAAAATAAATAATTGAAATGGGTATATATTTGTTTTTTGTTAAGTTGCCTAATAATTATGTACAGTAATAGTCACCTGCACACACAGATATCCCCCTAAAATAGCTAAAACTAAAAACAAACTAAAAACTACTTCCAAAAATATTCAGCTTTGATATTAATGAGTTTTTTGGGTTCATTGAGAACATGGTTGTTGTTCAATAATAAAATTAATCCTCAAAAATACAACTTGCCTAATAATTCTGCACTCCCTGTATAATTATTGTGGAACACCTAAAGGGTTTACAAAGTCAGTTTTGAATACCTTGAGGGGTGTAGGTTCTAAAATGGGGCCATTTATGGTCGGTTTCTATTATGTAAGCCCCACAAAGGGACTTCAGACCTGAACTGGACCTTAAAAATTGGGTTTTGGAAATTTTCCAAGATTTGCTTCTAAACTTCTAAGTAGAGTTGAGCGAACACCTGGATGTTCGGGTTCGAGAAGTTCGGCCGAACTTCCCGGAAATGTTCGGGTTCGGGATCCGAGCCCGATCCGAACTTCGTCCTGAACCCTAACCCCATTGAAGTCAATGGGGACCCGAACTTTTCGGCACTAAAACGGCTGTAGAACAGCCCAGGAAAGGGCTAGAGGGCTGCAAAAGGCAGCAACATGTAGGTAAATCCCCTGCAAACAAATGTGGATAGGGAAATGAATTAAAATAAAAATTAAATAAATAAAAATTAACCAAAATCAATTGGAGAGAGGTCCCATAGCAGAGAATCTGGCTTCCCGTCACCCACCACTGGAACAGTCCATTCTCAGATATTTAGGCCCCGACACCCAGGCAGAGGAGAGAGGTCCCGTAACAGACAATCTGGCTTCATGTCAGCAGAGAATTAGTCTGCATGTCATAGCAGAGAATCAGGCTTCACGTCAGCCACCAATGCAACAGTCCATTGTCAGATATTTAGGCCCAGCACCCAGGCAGAGGAGAGAGGTCCCGTAACAGAGGACCTGGCTTCATGTCAGCAGAGAATCAGTCTTCATGTCATAGCAGAGAATCAGGCTTCACGTCACCCACCACTGCAACAGTCCATTTTCATAAATTTAGGCCCAGCACCCAGGCAGAGGAGAGAGGTCCCGTAACAGACAATCTGGCTTCATGTCAGCAGAGAATTAGTCTGCATGTCATAGCAGAGAATCAGGCTTCACGTCAGCCACCAATGCAACAGTCCATTGTCAGATATTTAGGCCCAGCACCCAGGCAGAGGAGAGAGGTCCCGTAACAGAGGATCCGGCTTCATGTCAGCAGAGAATCAGTCTGCATGTCATAGCAGAGAATCAGGCTTCACGTCACCCACCACTGTAAGAGTCCATTTTCATAAATTTAGGCCCAGCACCCAGGCAGAGGAGAGAGGTCCCGTAACAGACAATCTGGCTTCATGTCAGCAGAGAATTAGTCTGCATGTCATAGCAGAGAATGAGGCTTCACATCAGCCACCACTGCAACAGTCCATTGGCATATATTTAGGCCCAGCACACAGGCAGAGGAGAGAGGTCCCGTAACAGAGGATCTGGCTTCATGTCAGCAGAGAATCAGTCTGCATGTCATAGCAGAAAATCAGGCTTCACGTCACCCAGCACTGTAAGAGTCAATTTTCATAAATTTAGGCCCAGCACCCAGGCAGAGGAGAGAGGTCCCGTAACAGACAATCTGGCTTCATGTCAGCAGAGAATTAGTCTGCATGTCATAGCAGAGAATGAGGCTTCACGTCAGCCACCACTGCAACAGTCCATTGGCATATATTTAGGCCCAGCACACAGGCAGAGGAGAGAGGTCCCGTAACAGAGGATCTGGCTTCATGTCAGCAGAGAATCATTCTGCATGTCATAGCAGAGAATGAGGCTTCACGTCAGCCACCACTGCAACAGTCCATTGGCATATATTTAGGCCCAGCACCCAGGCAGAGGAGAGAGGTCCCGTAACAGACAATCTGGCTTCATGTCAGCAGAGAATCAGTTTGCATGTCATAGCAGAAAATCAGGCTTCACGTCAGCCACCACTGCAACAGTCCATTGTCAGATATTTAGGCCCAGCACCCAGGCAGAGGAGAGAGGTCCCGTAACAGAGAATCTGTCTTCGTCAGCAGAGAATTAGTCTGCATGTCATAGCAGAGAATCAGGCTTCACGTCACCCAACATTGGAACAGTCCATTGGCATATATTTAGGCCCCGGCACCCAGACAGAGGAGAGGTTCATTCAACTTTGGGTAGCCTCGCAATATAATGGTAAAATGAAAATAAAAATAGGATTGAATGAGGAAGTGCCCTGGAGTCCAATAATATATGGTTAAGGGGAGGTAGTTAATGTCTAATCTGCACAAGGGACGGACAGGTCCTGTGGGATCCATGCCTGGTTCATTTTTATGAACGTCAGCTTGTCCACATTGGCTGTAGACAGGCGGCTGCGTTTGTCTGTAATGACGCCCCCTGCCGTGCTGAATACACGTTCAGACAAAACGCTGGCCGCCGGGCAGGCCAACACCTCCAAGGCATAAAAGGCTAGCTCTGGCCACGTGGACAATTTAGAGACCCAGAAGTTGAATGGGCCGAACCATCAGTCAGTACGTGGAGGGGTGTGCACACGTACTGTTCCACCATGTTAGTGAAATGTTGCCTCCTGCTAACACGTTGCGTATCAGGTGGGGGTGCAGTTAGCTGTGGCGTGTTTACAAAAGTTTTCCACATCTCTGCCATGCTAACCCTGCCCTCAGAGGAGCTGGCCGTGACACAGCTGCCTTGGCGACCTCTTGCTCCTCCTCTGCCTTGGCCTTGGGCTTCCACTTGTTCCCCTGTGACATTTGGGAATGCTCTCAGTAGCGCGTCTACCAACGTGCGCTTGTACTCGCGCATCTTCCTATCACGCTCCAGTGCAGGAAGTAAGGTGGGCACATTGTCTTTGTAGCGTGGATCCAGCAGGGTGGCAACCCAGTAGTCCGCACAGGTTAAAATGTGGGCAACTCTGCTGTCGTTGCGCAGGCACTGCAACATGTAGTCGCTCATGTGTGCCAGGCTGCCCAGGGGTAAGGACAAGCTGTCCTCTGTGGGAGGCGTATCGTCATTGTCCTGCCTTTCCCCCCAGCCACGCACCAGTGATGGACCCGAGCTGCGTTGGGTGCCACCCCGCTGTGACCATGCTTCATCCTCATCCTCCTCCACCTCCTCCTCATCCTCGTCCTCCTCGTCCTCCAGTAGTGGGCCCTGTTTGGCCACATTTGTACCTGGCCTCTGCTGTTGCCAAAAACCTCCCTCTGAGTCACTTCGAAGAGACTGGCCTGAAAGTGCTAAAAATGACCCCTCTTCCTCCTCCTCCTCCTCCTCCTGGGCCACCTCCTCTTCCATCATCGCCCTAAGTGTTTTCTCAAGGAGACATAGAAGTGGTATTGTAACGCTGATAACGGCGTCATCGCCACTGGCCATGTTGGTGGAGTACTCGAAACAGCGCAACAGGGCACACAGGTCTCGCATGGAGGCCCAGTCATTGGTGGTGAAGTGGTGCTGTTCTGTAGTGCGACTGACCCGTGCGTGCTGCAGCTGAAACTCCACTATGGCCTGCTGCTGCTCGCACAGTCTGTCCAGCATGTGCAAGGTGGAGTTCCACCTGGTGGGCACGTCGCATATGAGGCGGTGAGCGGGAAGGCCGAAGTTACGCTGTAGCGCAGACAGGCGAGCAGCAGCAGGATGTGAACGCCGGAAGCGCGAACAGACTGCCCGCACTTTATGCAGCAGCTCTGACATGTCGGGGTAGTTGTGAATGAACTTCTGCACCACTAAATTCAGCACATGCGCCAAGCAAGGGATGTGCGTCAAATTGGCTAGTCTCAGAGCTGCGACGAGATTTCGCCCATTATCGCACACCACCAGGCCGGGCTTGAGGCTCACCGGCAGCAACCACTCGTCGGTCTGTTGTTCTATACCCCGCCACAACTCCTGTGCGGTGTGGGGCCTGTCCCCCAAACATATGAGTTTCAGAATGGCCTGCTGACGTTTACCCCGGGCTGTGCTGAAGTTGGTGGTGAAGGTGTGTGGCTGACTGGATGAGCAGGTGGAAGAGGAGGAGGAGGAAGCCGAGAAGGAGGAGGTGGCAACAGGAGGCAAAGAATGTTGCCCTGCGATCCTTGGCGGCGGAAGAACGTGCGCTAAACAGCTCTCCGCCTGGGGCCCAGCTGCCACTACATTTACCCAGTGTGCAGTTAGGGAGATATAGCGTCCCTGGCCGTGCTTACTGGTCCACGTATCTGTGGTTAGGTGGACCTTGCTACAGATGGCGTTGCGCAGTGCACACTTGATTTTATCGGATACTTGGTTGTGCAGGGAAGGCACGGCTCTCTTGGAGAAGTAGTGGCAGCTGGGAACAACATACTGTGGGACAGCAAGCGACATGAGCTGTTTGAAGCTGTCTGTGTCCACCAGCCTAAATGACAGCATTTCATAGGCCAGTAGTTTAGAAATGCTGGCATTCAGGGCCAGGGATCGAGGGTGGCTAGGTGGGAATTTACGCTTTCTCTCAAATGTTTGTGAGATGGAGAGCTGAACGCTGCCGTGTGACATGGTTGAGACGCTTGGTGACGGAGGTGGTGGTGGTGTTGGTGGTACATCCCCTGTTTGCTGGGCGGCAGGTGCCAACGTTCCTCCAGAGGCAGAGGAAGAGGCCGAGGCGGCAGCAGCAGAAGAGGTAGCAGGGGGAGCCTGAGTGACTTCCTTGGTTTTAAGGTGTTTACTCCACTGCAGTTCATGCTTTGCATGCAGGTGCCTGGTCATGCAGGTTGTGCTCAGGTTCAGAACGTTAATGCCTCGCTTCAGGCTCTGATGGCACAGCGTGCAAACCACTTGGGTCTTGTCGTCAGCACATTGTTTGAAGAAGTGCCATGCCAGGGAACTCCTTGAAGCTGCCTTTGGGGTGCTCGGTCCCAGATGGCGGCGGTCAGTAGCAGGCGGAGTCTCTTGGCGGCGGGTGTTCTGCTTTTGCCCACTGCTCCCTCTTTTGCTACGCTGTTGGCTCGGTCTCACCACTGCCTCTTCCTCCGAACTGTGAAAGTCAGTGGCACGACCTTCATTCCATGTGGGGTCTAGGACCTCATCGTCCCCTGCATCGTCTTCCACCCAGTCTTGATCCCTGACCTCCTGTTCAGTCTGCACACTGCAGAAAGACGCAGCAGTTGGCACCTGTGTTTCGTCATCATCAGAGACATGCTGAGGTGGTATTCCCATGTCCTCATCATCAGGAAACATAAGTGGTTGTGCGTCAGTGCATTCTATGTCTTTCACCGCTGGGGAAGGGCTAGGTGGATGCCCTTGGGAAACCCTGCCAGCGGAGTCTTCAAACAGCATAAGAGACTGCTGCATAACTTGAGGCTGAGACAGTTTCCCTGGTATGCATGGGGGTGATGTGACAGACTGATGGGGTTGGTTTTCAGGCGCCATCTGTGCGCTTTCTGCAGAAGACTGGGTGGGAGATAATGTGAACGTGCTGGATCCAATGTCGGCCACCCAATTGACTAATGCCTGTACCTGCTCAGGCCTTACCATCCTTAGAACGGCATTGGGCCCCACCATATATCGCTGTAAATTCTGGCGGCTACTGGGACCTGAGGTAGTTGGTACACTAGGACGTGTGGCTGTGGCAGAACGGCCACGTCCTCTCCCAGCACTAGAGGGTCCACTAACACCACCACGACCATGTCCACGTCCGCGTCCCTTACTAGATGTTTTCCTCATTGTTATGGTTCACCACAACAACAAAAATATTATTCGGCCCAATGTATTGTATTCAAATTCAGCGGGATATAAATTTGAGGCCTAGTATTTAGGCGCTGGGTGACCGGTATGATTTTAGTGACAGAATTAGACTTGGAAATGCACAGTAGCGGGTGTGTGAAGTTATTCTGAATGACCCTATGTGCACCTTGAATATTATATACCCTTTTAGGGATAGATTTCAAATAGCTCTGATATAGCAGAAACCACTAAATTATGAAATTGCTAAATTGGGAATTGTATTTCAACCCTGAACAAAAAATGTGCTTTGACGGACACTAAATAACTTTCCCAGCCACAACAGGACAGCGGTAACGAGAGATTTAGCGGGATATAAATTTGAGGCCTAGTATTTAGGCGCTGGGTGACCGGTATGGATTTAGTGACAGAATTAGACTGGGATATGGCCAAAAAACAACCACACCATTGAGGGTTAAATGCACTTGGTGACAGGCGCAGCTTGCCCCTGATTTAGTATATGGCCAAAAAATGAACAGACTATTGCTGGTTAAATGCACTTGGTGTGACAGCTTCACCCTGATGTAGGCTTTAGCCAAAAAACAACCACACCATTGAGGGTTAAATGCACTTGGTGGCAGCTTGTGCTGGCGCACCACAAGACACAGAATGGCCGCCGATCACCCCAGTAAAAAGTGACTGACAAACGGTCTGGGCAGCCTAAAAACAGTGAGCAATTGAATTTCAGCAGCTCAATGATGCACAGCTGCAGATCGATCGATTAATCAAGTCCTTTGGATGAGTTAATCTGCCTAATCTCGCCCTACTGTCGCAGCCGCAACCTCTCCCTACGCTAATCAGAGCAGAGTGACGTGCGGCGCTATGTGACTCCAGCTTAAATAGAGGCTGGGTCACATGGTGCTCTGGCCAATCACAGCCATACCAATAGTAGGCATGGCTGTGACGGCCTCTTGGGGCAAGTAGTATGACGCTTGTTGATTGGCTGCTTTGCAGCCTTTCAAAAAGCGCCAAGAAAGCGTCACAAACGCGCCAAGAAAGCGACGAACACCGAACCCGAACCCGGACTTTTACGAAAATGTCCGGGTTCGGGTCCGTGTCACGGACACCCCAAAATTCGGTACGAACCCGAACTATACAGTTCGAGTTCGCTCATCCCTACTTCTAAGCCTTCTAACATCCCAAAAAAAAGAAAATGTAATTTACAAAATGATCCAAACATGAAGTAGACATATGGGAAATGTAAAGTAATAACTATTTTAGGAGGTATCACTATCTGTTTTAAAAGCAGAGAAATAGAAATTTAGAAAATTGAGCATTTTTCCAAATTTGTGCTGAATTGTGTATTTTTTTATAAATAAAAATTAAATATTTTGACTCAAATATACCACTGTCATAAAGTACAATATGTGACGAGAGCAAAATCTCAGAATGGCTTGAATAAATAAAAACGTTTTAAAGTTATCGCCACATAAAGTGACACATGTCAGATTTGCAAAAAATGGCCCGGTCCTTAAGGTGAAAAATGTCAGGGTCCTGAAGGGGTTAAGAGCAGGGGGAAGCAAATCATATGTAATATAACAGATCGGCACAGTCATGCATGTTTCAGTTTTGCATCCGTCAGCTTAGGTGGAGTAAACTCAGGAACAAGTTATTTGTTGTAAGACAAGGTGGACTATGTTTGAACTTTCTTACGTGCTCCTGAAATTTAGTAGCTTCCTCTAGGATTTGTGGTCCCTAAGGCCCCTTTCACACGAGCGAGTTTTCCACGCGGGTGCAATGCGTGACGTGAACGCATAGCACCCACACTGAATCCGGACCCATTCTTTTCAATGGGGCTGGGCACATGAGCGTTGTTTTTCACGCATCACTTGTGCGTTGCATGAAAATCGCTGCATGTTCTATGTTTAGCGTTTTTCACGCAGCCCTTGCCCCATAGGCCCATTTTACACGAGAGTGATGGATTGGGTCCAGATGCGTTCCGGGTGCGTTCAGTGACACTCGCACCATTTTGCAAGCAAATTCAGTCAATTTTGTCTGCGATTGCGTTAAGTTGTTCAGTTTTTTCAGCGCGGGTACAATGCTTTTTAATGCATTTTTCACACGCGTGATAAAAAACAGAAGGTTTACAAACAACATCTCCTTGCAACCTTTAGTGAAAAATGCATTGCATCCGCACTTGCTTACGGATTCTTGCGTTTTTCACTGAAGCCCCATTCACTTCTATGGGGCCAGGGATGGGTGAAAAACTTAGAATATAGAACATGCTGCTTTTTTCATGCAACACAGAAGTGATGCGTGAAAAAAAACGCTCATGTACACAGACCCATTGAAATGATTGGGTCAGCATTCAGTGCGGGTGCTATGCGTTCACGTCACGCATTGCACCTGCGCAGAAAACTCACTTGTGTGAAAGGGGCCATAGAAGTGAAAAACGCATTGCATCCGGAAGCAAGTGCGGATGCAATGCATTTTTCACTGATGGTTGCTAGGAGATGTTGTTTGTAAACCTTCAGTTTTTTATCACGTGCGTGAAAAACGCATCAAAACCCATTGCACCCGTGCAAAAAAAAACTGAACAACTAAACGCAATCCCAGACAAAACTGACTGAACATGCTGGCAAAATGGTGCGAGTTTCACTGAACGCACTCTGAAAGCATCCGGACCTAATCCGTCACTCTCGTGTGAAACTGGCCTTACCCTTTAACCTCTGTACAGGGATCTAGACTCTGTTGCAGGGGAAACACCAGGTCACTACCTCTTGAAGAAATCTCAGTTCAGTGACAGCTGACCGAGGTGGGTCGAGAATCTTTTGCGTGGCACCAAGGGGACAAAAAAGAGTGAAGTCAAAGGATAAGTCATGGTTGGAACAAAAGCAAAAAGAAACACAATGTACCAACACTCTACAAACACAAATAATCAAGTAAATACAATAATGACATACTCACTATAGAAACTGCACTAATGCTATGTTATAAATGTCAGATTCTTGGCAAATACATTTTGTGCAAAATCAGTTGTGCCTGTCCGCCAACGACAAGGCGATCTCTTTAGGACAGGAACCTACACTAAATACTACCTCAGCTGGTTCCCTACTGGACTCACGGAATGCAGGTTCCACATGCTGAGCCTACATTATATTATACCTCTCCTGGTGTCATGGTTGGGACAGGCAGAGTTCATTCAATCCAGTAAACAGGCAGATGGTAAGGGCAGGCAGCACAGGTTCGATACGGAAGTCAGATAAAATATAGGACAGATAGCACATGGTAAATCTGGTAGACAGGCAGAGGTCAGGCACAGAACAGAAGGTCAATATAACACAATAGGGCACATATGCATGACTAGATAAGCTAACACTTTATTCCAGGTACCTTTCATAGGGAAAGGTGCCTTTAAGAACCCAAGGAAGGCCACCATCGGCTGGTGACTGATCAGGCTGTTTGCATGGGCGCCCTTTAAGAGAACCAAGAACAGCAGAAAGGAGGCGGCGAAGCCATAAGAGGGTTACAGCATGTAGCATCGATACTCCAGCAGGTGAGCAGAGAGACTCTGATGGGCACAGACAGCCAGTGACACGGCAGTGAGTAAGAGTGGAGTATTCGGACTGCTGGCATTACAGTTTCTGTAAAAGTTATTCTCTTCTGCCAAAACATTCCCTTCAGATGTGTTCAATTTCTTATGCAACTAATTCAATACAATATTGTTACATGCTAGCAAAATACGTGACCGGCTGCCGTTCACAGCACAACCACTAGATGTAGACACATATAGGATAGACATCTCCTGACGGACTATCATAAAATCATGTTTGTTTAAAAAGCTGGTTATCTCTGGCCAAAGTTCTTGGGATATGTTGAACCAGGAGGAAGGGTAAGTAAGGAGATATTCTGTTCTTCCACGGTGCAGATTTGTCCCTCAGGAAAAAGAACACTACTGATACCAGTTGGACCTAGAAACTGATATAACTAACAACTGTTGAAGAGAATATTTGAACAGATTTGTAAAAGACGACTGAAGCCCTTATCTACATTCAGTTCCATTTTAATCTTTTCTTTAAAGAGCAAAAAAACAACAAAGAAAAAACATAATGACGGCAAATTAGGCAGAATTCAAGTTCGGTTATTATGGAGTTTTTTTGCCATTATGTTATTTCAAACTTTAAACAGCCTGATTCCCGCAAATATAATAATGTAGTGTGCAACAAGCAGCAACCTGGTCCTCAACGTCAATGGAAATTATGTACTGCAGAAAAAAGTTTTAAAAAATTGCTTCATTTGTGATCATAGCAGCAACCGTTGACAAAAAAGGAGCAAAATGAGTTAACCCTTTGCTGCTTTTTCTGTGTAATCGAGGACAATTATAACAAAAATAAATAAATAAGTAAATTAAGGATAATAAAATTAATCCTCAAAAATACAACTTGCCTAATAATTCTGCACTCCCTGTACTACATCAGGGGCAAGCTGAGCCTGTCACCAAGTGCATTTAACCCTCAATAGTGTGGTTGGTCAAGCTGTCACACCAAGTGCATTTAACCATCAATAGTGTGGTTATTTTTGGGCCATATCCCAGTCTAATTCTGTCAGTAAACCTATACCTGTCACCCAGCGCCTAAATACTAGGCCTCAAATTTATATCCAGCTAAATCTGTCATTACTGCTGTGGCTGGTCAAGTTATTTAGTGTCCGTCAAAGCACAGTTTTTGTTCTGGGTTGAAATACAATTCCCAATTTAGCAATTTCCTAATTTAGTGGTTTCTGCTGTATCAGAGCTATTTTAAATCTATCCCTAAAAGGGTATATCAGATTCAAGGTGCACATAGGGTCATTCAGAATAACTTCACACACCCGCTACTGTGCATTTCCCAGTCTAATTCTGTCAGTAAACCTATACCTGTCACCAAGCGCCTAAATACTAGGCCTCAAATTTATATCCAGCTAAATCTGTGGTTACTGCTATGCCTGTATTAGTGTAATACGGTACCTAAATAGATAGCCAGATAGTGTTAGTTGTCTTTAAAAAAAGGCCTTAATTTGAATTCAATACATTGGGTCAAATAATATTTTTGTTGTTGTGGTGAACGATAATAATGAGGAAAACATCTAGTAAAGGATGCGGACGCGGACATGGTCGTGGTGGTGTTAGTGGTGGGAGAGGACGTGGCCGTTCTACCACAGCCACACATCCTAGTGTAACAACTACCTCAGGTCCCAGTAGCCATAATTTACAGCAATATTTGGTGGGGCCCAATGCCGTTCTAAGGATGGTAAGGCCTGAGCAGGTACAGGCATTAGTCAATTGGGTGGCCGACAGTGGATCCAGCACGTTCACATTATCTCCCACCCAGTCTTCTGCAGAAAGCGCACAGATGGCGCCTGAAAACCAAGCCCATCAGTCTGTCACATCACCCCCATGCATACCAGGGAAACTGTCTGAGCCTCAAGTTATGCAGCAGTCTCTTATGATGTTTGAAGACTCCGCTGGCAGGGTTTCCCAAGGGCATCCACCCAGCCCTTCCCCAGCGGTGAAAGACATAGAATGCACTGACGCACAACCACTTATGTTTCCTGATGATGAGGACATGGGAATACCACCTCAGCATGTCTCTGATGATGACGAAACACAGGTGCCAACTGCTGCGTCTTTCTGCAGTGTGCAGACTGAACAGGAGGTCAGGGATCAAGACTGGGTGGAAGACGATGCAGGGGATGATGAGGTCCTAGACCCCACATGGAATGAAGGTCGTGCCACTGACTTTCACAGTTCGGAGGAAGAGGCAGTGGTGAGACCGAGCCAACAGCGTAGCAAAAGAGGGAGCAGTGGGCAAAAGCAGAACACCCGCCGCCAAGAGACTCTGCCTGCTACTGACCGCCGCCATCTGGGTCCGAGCACCCCAAAGGCAGCTTCAAGGAGTTCCCTGGCATGGCACTTCTTCAAACAATGTGCTGACGACAAGACCCGAGTAGTTTGCACGCTGTGCCATCAGAGCCTGAAGCGAGGCATTAACGTTCTGAACCTTAGCACAACCTGCATGACCAGGCACCTGCATGCAAAGCATGAACTGCAGTGGAGTAAACACCTTAAAAACAAGGAAGTCACTCAGGCTCCCCCTGCTACCTCTTCTGCTGCTGCCGCCTCGGCCTCTTCTGCTGCTGCCGCCTCGGCCTCTTCTGCTGCTGCCGCCTCGGCCTCTTCCTCCGCCTCTGGAGGAACGTTGGCACCTGCCGCCCAGCAAACAGGGGATATACCACCAACACCACCACCTCCGTCACCAAGCATCTCAACCATGTCACACGGCAGCGTTCAGCTCTCCATTTCACAAACATTTGAGAGAAAGCGTAAATTCCCACCTAGCCACCCTCGATCCCTGGCCCTGAATGCCAGCATTTCTAAACTACTGGTCTATGAAATGCTGTCATTTAGGCTGGTGGACACAGACAGCTTCAAACAGCTCATGTCGCTTGCTGTCCCACAGTATGTTGTTCCCAGCCGCCACTACTTCTCCAAGAGAGCCGTGCCTTCCCTGCACAACCAAGTATCTGATAAAATCAAGTGTGCACTGTGCAACGCCATCTGTGGCAAGGTCCACCTAACCACAGATACGTGGACCAGTAAGCACGGCCAGGGACGCTATATCTCCCTAACTGCACACTGGGTAAATGTAGTGGCAGCTGGGCCCCAGGCGGAGAGCTGTTTGGCGCACGTCCTTCCGCCGCCAAGGATCGCAGGGCAACATTCTTTGCCTCCTGTTGCCACCTCCTCCTTCTCGGCTTCCTCCTCCTCTTCTTCCACCTGCTCATCCAGTCAGCCACACACCTTCACCACCAACTTCAGCACAGCCCGGGGTAAACGTCAGCAGGCCATTCTGAAACTCATATGTTTGGGGGACAGGCCCCACACCGCACAGGAGTTGTGGCGGGGTATAGAACAACAGACCGATGAGTGGTTGCTGCCGGTGAGCCTCAAGCCCGGCCTGGTGGTGTGCGATAATGGGCGAAATCTCGTTGCAGCTCTGGGACTAGCCGGTTTGACGCACATCCCTTGCTTGGCGCATGTGCTGAATTTGGTGGTGCAGAAGTTCATTCACAACTACCCCGACATGTCAGAGCTGCTGCATAAAGTGCGGGCCGTCTGTTCGCGCTTCCGGCGTTCACATCCTGCCGCTGCTCGCCTTTCTGCGCTACAGCGTAACTTCGGCCTTCCCGCTCACCGCCTCATATGCGACGTGGAACTCGCATGGAACTCCAACTTGCACATGCTGGACAGACTGTGCGAGCAGCAGCAGGCCATAGTGGAGTTTCAGCTGCAGCACGCACGGGTCAGTCGCACTACGGAACAGCACCACTTCACCACCAATGACTGGGCCTCCATGCGAGACCTGTGTGCCCTGTTGCGCTGTTTCGAGTACTCCACCAACATGGCCAGTGGCGATGACGCCGTTATCAGCGTTACAATACCACTTCTATGTCTCCTTGAGAAAACACTTAGGGCGATGATGCAAGAGGAGGTGGCCCAGGAGGAGGAGGAGGAGGAAGAGGGGTCATTTTTTAGCACTTTCAGGCCAGTCTCTTCGAAGTGACTCAGAGGGAGGTTTTTTGCAACAGCAGAGGCCAGGTACAAATGTGGCCAGCCAGGGCCCACTACTGTTGGACGAGGAGGAGGAGGAGGATGAGGATGAAGCATGGTCACAGCGGGGTGGCACCCAACGCAGCTCCGGCCCATCACTGGTGCGTGGCTGGGGGGAAAGGCAGGACGATGACGATACACCTCCCACAGAGGACAGCTTGTCCTTACCTCTGGGCAGCCTGGCACACATGAGCGACTACATGCTGCAGTGCCTGCGCAACGACAGCAGAGTTGCCCACATTTTAACGTGTGCGGACTACTGGGTTGACACCCTGCTGGATCCACGGTACAAAGACAATGTGCCCACCTTACTTCCTTCACTGGAGCGTGATAGGAAGATGTGCGAGTACAAGCGCACGTTGGTAGACGCGCTACTCAGAGCATTCCCAAAGGTCACAGGGGAACAAGTGGAAGCCCAAGGCCAAGGCAGAGGAGGAGCAAGAGGTCGCCAAGGCAGCTGTGTCACGGCCAGCTCCTCTGAGGGCAGGGTTAGCATGGCAGAGATGTGGAAAAGTTTTGTCAACACGCCACAGCTAACTGCACCACCACCTGATCCGCAACGTGTTAGCAGGAGGCAACATTTCACTAACATGGTGGAACAGTACGTGTGCACACCCCTCCACGTACTGACTGATGGTTCGGCCCCATTCAACTTCTGGGTCTCTAAATTGTCCACGTGGCCAGAGCTAGCCTTTTATGCCTTGGAGGTGCTGGCCTGCCCGGCGGCCAGCATTTTGTCTGAACGTGTATTCAGAACGGCAGGAGGCGTCATTACAGACAAACGCAGCCGCCTGTCTACAGCCAATGTGGACAAGCTGACGTTCATAAAAATGAACCAGGCATGGATCCCACAGGACCTGTCCATCCCTTGTGCAGATTAGACATTAACTACCTCCCCTTAACCACATATTATTGTACTCCAGGGCACTTCCTCATTCAATCCTCTTTTTATTTTCATTTTACCATTATATTGCGAGGCTACCCAAAGTTGAATGAACATCTCTGCCTTAGTGCCTGGGCCTAAATATATGCCAATGGACTGTTCCAATGTTGGGTGACGTGAAGCCTGATTCTCTGCTATGACATGCAGACTGATTCTCTGCTGACATGAAGCCAGATCCTCTGTTACGGTACCTCTCTCCTCTGGCTGGGTGCCTGGGCCTAAATATATGACAATGGACTGTTGCAGTGGTGGCTGACGTGAAGCCTGATTCTCTGCTATGACATGCAGACTGATTCTCTGCTGACATGAAGCCAGATTCTCTGTTACGGTACCTCTCTCCTCTGGCTGGGTGCCTGGGCCTAAATATATGCCAATGGACTGTTCCAATGTTGGGTGACGTGAAGCCTGATTCTCTGCTATGACATGCAGACTGATTCTCTGTTACGGGACCTCTCTCCTCTCCCTGGGTGCTGGGCCTAAATATATGCCAATGGACTGTTGCAGTGGTGGCTGACGTGAAGCCTGATTCTCTGCTATGATATGCAGACTGATTCTCTGCTGACATGAAGCCAGATTCTCTGTTACGGGACCTCTCTCCTCTGGCTAGGTGCCTGGGCCTAAATATATGACAATGGACTGTTGCAGTGTTGGGTGACGTGAAGCCTGATTCTCTGCTATGACATGCAGACTGATTCTCTGCTGACATGAAGCCAGATTGTCTGTTACGGGACCTCTCTCCTCTGCCTGTGTGCTGGGCCTAAATATATGACAATGGACTGTTGCAGTGGTGGCTGACGTGAAGCCTGATTCTCTGCTATGACATGCAGACTGATTCTCTGCTGACATGAAGCCAGATTCTCTGTTACGGGACCTCTCTCCTCTGCCTGGGTGCTGGGCCTAAATATATGACAATGGACTGTTGCAGTGGTGGGTGACGTGAAGCCTCATTCTCTGCTATGACATGCAGACTGATTCTCTGCTGACATGAAGCCAGATTGTCTGTTACGGGACCTCTCTCCTCTGCCTGGGTGCTGGGCCTAAATATCTGACAATGGACTGTTGCAATGGTGGCTGACGTGAAGCCTGATTCTCTGCTATGGGACCTCTCTCCAATTGATTTTGGTTAATTTTTATTTATTTTATTTTTATTTTTATTCATTATTTTCTATCCACATTTGTTTGCAGGGGATTTACCTACATGTTGCTGCCTTTTGCAGCCCTTTAGCTCTTTCCTGGGCTTTTTTACAGCCTTTTTAGTGCCGAAAAGTTCGGGTCCCCATTGACTTCAATGGGGTTCGGGTTCGGGACGAAGTTCGGATCGGGTTCGGATCCCGAACCCGAACATTTCCAGGAAGTTCGGCCGAACTTCTCGAACTCGAACATCCAGGTGTCCGCTCAACTCTACTTACTGTATTTCTTAATGTGGGGGTTGGAGGTTGTTTTAGGTGATCGCGAAGCTTGTAACATGAGAATTTTCTCTGTTTATCCTACAGCAGAAGAGGCTGAACAGTCATTTATTTATATCTCCAGAAGTACCCTTTATTCTCACTTTTATGGATGATGTCAGTGAGAATGAGGACAGGTTGACAAGTGAAAAGCTTTCAGGTGTAATAATTTGTTATATTTTCCCGCTGATTGTTAGGCACCACAGTACAGCAGGAATAGCTTTTTAACCATCACAATAACCAATAAACACAATAGGGGATGTAGTTATTTCCTGGAGAATGAATGTTGGCGGATTATCAAACCTGTTATTTGGAAGTAATCATTTTTCAACCTCGTCAAAATGAAAAATAAGCTGGATTTATATCTACGTCAAATATACATTTCATATCAGGATGTGGGAGAGCCTCCTCGTTAGTGAGCTTGACCATCTTACCGTCATCCATCATCTATAGGTTCAGAAAATCCACCAAAAGATCATGAGATCATAATAGCTGGAGAATGGAGTGCAGTAACCCAGATGTCACCTTTCCAATAAGTGGCTGTGGGTGCTGTTATCGTGAAGAGGAGAATAGCTCAGCAGTGAGGTGGTAGCCCATTAAAGATCAAAGAATGGTACCATATAGACATCAGTTTCCATGCAGTGTTAGTCTGACCAGTAAGAGATGAGCTTGTGATGGATCCAGACACTGACAGAATAATGAGGCCCAAAGGTCCAGTAGAAGACAACCCCAATTGGAGGAGATGAGCCAATTACCGTACTTACCAAGGTCTATTTCTAATGGGATGATTCCCATACTAACTATTGGATCGTATTGATACATCCTATGTTGACTAAACAGTTAAAGAGATGGGCGAATTGCTCAAAATTTTATTATGGTTCGAATCTGCAGACCTATTCAATAGAGGTAGTTGAGTCTACCCAAATTAAAAGTGCCTGAAAATGTTTTAAGTACTTTGAGGTCTCCTAGGACTGTTTCTCTCTTGTATCTCACTTTTATTTTATTATTTTTCCAGGTCCACGCCTACCAATTTACCTACACTTTTGACAAATAAATTACTAGAAGGTTCTAAAACCTGAACCTAAGGATGAAAGTATAAAACATGTTTGAAGCTGTAAATTGGGGTTCATATTTCCTGAGGGCCGTCAACACTGAGGTATGAATCTATTTGCTCTGCTGACACTCAAGGAGGAGAAAATGCACTGAGCCATAAGACGCACCTAGCATATAGAGGAAGAAAACAAGAAAAAAAAATCATTAGACCTCAGATCAGACCCCCATCAGACCTCTGTTCCAGAACCCCATTCCTCCTCAGGCCTTAGAGATGAGCAAAGTAAAAAAATAGATCTGGCAGCTTCGCTGAAGTTCGACAAGAAATTTGATTAGTTACAAATTAATTTATCTTGAATCACTATAAATCAGGTATACCCAGGCCACTCTGTCTAAAAGTAACAGTGGCCTTTAATACTGACGCACAGTAACTCTACAGCTAGCAGAACAGATTAAATATGAATACTGGTACACTGAACACTTATGTACATGATGATAAATTAGCTCTACAGCCAACAGAATGGATTAGCTATGACTTGGTGCACTGCACAGTTTTGTACACTGCGAGAAATTGCAGTCTGGAGTTCAGCAGTCTCCCTCTGCTCTCCCTGCAGTCTCCCTGCACTCTCCCTGCAGTCTCCCTGCACTCTCCCTCTCCAAGATTGTCCTACATTCTCTGGTAACAATTTGCAGCAACACTGTCCCTAGTTCTTGAGTGTCTTGTCACATCTCTCCCTATGCTCAGCTCACAGGAAAATGGCGCAACCGTGCAGGATGAGGGTTTTATAAGGCTCTCCCTAACTATGACATCACAGGGGGATGGCTACCTGTGGATTGGCTGGCTGCACAGCCTTATGGGTGATCTCGCGTTCCCAGGATTGTGACCTATACACTTACTTTCACTTTCTAAGGGTACTTTCACACTTGCGGCACAGGATTCGGCAGGCAGTTCCGTCACCGGAACTGCCTGCCTGGCATTTGTCAGATGGGTGAGGATCCTGATCCGTCTGAAAAAATGCATTGAAATGCCAGATCTGTCTCTCCGGTGCCACCTGGAAAAACAGATCCGGCATTTATTTTTTTCACATATTTTGCGGTCTGAGCATGCGCAGACCGCAAAAACGGATCCGTTTTGCCGGAACACATTTGGGGTCGGATCCGGCCTTAATGCATTTCAATGGGAAAAAGTGTTCCGGAATTTTAGACGGAGACAAAACCGTATAATCGTAACACGTGCAGTCGCCATTTTAGGAAAACTGATTTGTTACCACTAAGGCCTCATGCACACGGCTGTTGAGCGCATTGTGGCCTGCAAACGGCGGGTCGGCCATCCAGGGTCGCCGGCCGTGTGCACCACGCATCATGGATGCAGACCCATTGACTTAAATAGGTCCACAATTCCGGAGATGCGGAACGGAGTCACGGAATGGAACACCGGAAGCACTACGGAGTGCTTCCGTGGTGTTTCTTTCCGTTGTTCCGCACCGCAAATAAATATGACATGTCATATTTTTTTGCGGTGCGGACAGACAACATCTGGCCCGCTGCACGGATGTTGCCCATGCATTGGGGACAACAATTGCGGTCCCCAATGCACGGAACGGCCGCACAACGGCCATGTGCATGCGGCCCAAGGGCGAGGAAATTCGGGTTTGTTTAGAATCTAAGTTTTCCTAAATTTCTGTCCAAATTCTGCTTTGGATGTTTCATTTTGCTCAACACTAGAGTTGAGCGAACACCTGGATGTTCGGGTTCGAGAAGTTCGGCCGAACTTCCCGGAAATGTTCGGGTTCAGGATCCGAACCCGATCCGAACTTCGTCCCGAACCCGAACCCCATTGAAGTCAATGGGGACCCGAACTTTTCGGCACTAAAACGGCTGTAAAACAGCCCAGGAAAGGGCTAGAGGGCTGCAAAAGGCAGCAACATGTAGGTAAATCCCCTGCAAACAAATGTGGATAGGGAAATGAATTAAAATAAAAATTAAATAAATAAAAATTAACCAAAATCAATTGGAGAGAGGTCCCATAGCAGAGAATCAGGCTTCCTGTCACCCACCACTGGAACAGTCCATTCTCAGATATTTAGGCCCCGGAACCCAGGCAGAGGAGAGAGGTCCCGTAACAGAGAATCTGGCTTCATGTCAGCAGAGAATTAGTCTGCATGTCATAGCAGAGAATCAGGCTTCACGTCAGCCACCACTGCAACAGTCCATTGGCATATATTTAGGCCCAGCACACAGGCAGAGGAGAGAGGTCCCGTAACAGACAATCTGGCTTCATGTCAGCAGAAAATCAGTCTTCATGTCATAGCAGAGAATCAGGCTTCACGTCACCCACCACTGCAACAGTCCATTCTCAGATATTTAGGCCCCGGCACCCAGGCAGAGGAGAGAGGTCCCGTAACAGAGAATCTGTCTTCATGTCAGCAGAGAATTAGTCTGCATGTCATAGCAGAGAATGAGGCTTCACGTCGGCCACCACTGCAACAGTCCATTGGCATATATTTAGGCCCAGCACACAGGCAGAGGAGAGAGGTCCCGTAACAGACAATCTGGCTTCATGTCAGCAGAGAATCAGTCTGCATGTCATAGCAGAGAATGAGGCTTCACGTCAGCCACCAGTGCAACAGTCCATTGGCATATATTTAGGCCCAGCACCCAGGCAGAGGAGAGAGGTCCCGTAACAGACAATCTGGCTTCATGTCAGCAGAGAATTAGTCTGCATGTCATAGCAGAGAATGAGGCTTCACGTCAGCCACCAGTGCAACAGTCCATTGGCATATATTTAGGCCCAGCACACAGGCAGAGGAGAGAGGTCCCGTAACAGACAATCTGGCTTCATGTCAGCAGAGAATTAGTCTGCATGTCATAGCAGAGAATGAGGCTTCACGTCAGCCACCACTGCAACAGTCCATTGGCATATATTTAGGCCCAGCACCCAGGCAGAGGAGAGAGGTCCCGTAACAGACAATCTGGCTTCATGTCAGCAGAGAATTAGTCTGCATGTCATAGCAGAGAATGAGGCTTCACGTCACCCACCACTGCAACAGTCCATTGGCATATATTTAGGCCCAGCACACACACAGGCAGAGGAGAGAGGTCCCGTAACAGACAATCTGGCTTCATGTCAGTAGAGAATCAGTCTGCATGTCATAGCAGAGAATCAGGCTTCACGTCACCCACCACTGCAACAGTCCATTGTCATAAATTTAGGCCCAGCACCCAGGCAGAGGAGAGAGGTCCCGTAACAGACAATCTGGCTTCATGTCAGCAGAGAATTAGTCTGCATGTCATAGCAGAGAATGAGGCTTCATTTCACCCACCACTGTAAGAGTCCATTTTCATAAGTTTAGGCCCAGCACCCAGGCAGAGGAGAGAGGTCCCGTAACAGAGGATCTGACTTCATGTCAGCAGAGAATTAGTCTGCATGTCATAGCAGAGAATGAGGCGTCACGTCAGCCACCACTGCAACAGTCCATTGGCATATATTTAGGCCCAGCACCCAGGCAGAGGAGAGAGGTCCCGTAACAGACAATCTGGCTTCATGTCAGCAGAGAATCAGTCTTCATATCATAGCAGAGAATCAGGCTTCACGTCACCCACCACTGTAAGAGTCCATTTTCATAAATTTAGGCCCAGCACCCAGGCAGAGGAGAGAGGTCCCGTAACAGAGGATCTGGCTTCATGTCAGCAGAGAATCATTCTGCATGTCATAGCAGAGAATCAGGCTTCACGTCACCCACCACTGCAACAGTCCATTGGCATATATTTAGGCCCCGGCACCCAGACAGAGGAGAGGTTCATTCAACTTTGGGTAGCCTCGCAATATAATGGTAAAATGAAAATAAAAATAGGATTGAATGAGGAAGTGCCCTGGAGTCCAATAATATATGGTTAAGGGGAGGTAGTTAATGTCTAATCTGGACAAGGGATGGACAGATCCTGTGGGATCCATGCCTGGTTCATTTTTATGAACGTCAGCTTGTCCACATTGGCTGTAGAAAGGCGGCTGCGTTTGTCTGTAATGACACCCCCTGCCGTGCTGAATACACGTTCAGACAAAACGCTGGCCGCCGGGCAGGCCAGCACCTCCAAGGCATAAAAGGCTAGCTCTGGCCACGTGGACAATTTAGAGACCCAGAAGTTGAATGGGGCCGAACCATCAGTCAGTACGTGGAGGGGTGTGCACATGTACTGTTCCACCATGTTAGTGAAATGTTGCCTCCTGCTAACACGTTGCGGATCAGGTGGTGGTGCAGTTAGCTGTGGCGTGTTGACAAAAGTTTTCCACATCTCTGCCATGCTAACCCTGCCCTCAAAGGAGCTGGCATTGACACAGCTGCCTTGGCGACCTCTTGCTCCTCCTCTGCCTTGGCCTTGGGCTTCTACTTGTTCCCCTGTGACATTTGGGAATGCTCTCAGTAGCGCGTCTACCAACGTGCGCTTGTACTCGCGCATCTTCCTATCACGCTCCAGTGCAGGAAGTAAGGTGGGCACATTGTCTTTGTAGCGTGGATCCAGCAGGGTGGCAACCCAGTAGTCCGCACAGGTTAAAATGTGGGCAACTCTGCTGTCGTTGCGCAGGCACTGCAGCATGTAGTCGTTCATTTGTGCCAGGCTGCCCAGGGGTAAGGACAAGCTGTCCTCTGTGGGAGGCGTATCGTCATCGTCCTGCCTTTCCCCCCAGCCACGCACCAGTGATGGACCCGAGCTGCGTTGGGTGCCACCCCGCTGTGACCATGCTTCATCCTCATCCTCCTCCACCTCCTCCTCATCCTCGTCCTCCTCGTCCTCCAGTAGTGGGCCCTGGCTGGCCACATTTGTACCTGGCCTCTGCTGTTGCCAAAAACCTCCCTCTGAGTCACTTCGAAGAGACTGGCCTGAAAGTGCTAAAAATGACCCCTCTTCCTCCTCCTCCTCCTCCTGGGCCACCTCCTCTTCCATCATCGCCCTAAGTGTTTTCTCAAGGAGACATAGAAGTGGTATTGTAACGCTGATAACGGCGTCATCGCCACTGGCCATGTTGGTGGAGTACTCGAAACAGCGCAACAGGGCACACAGGTCTCGCATGGAGGCCCAGTCATTGGTGGTGAAGTGGTGCTGTTCTGTAGTGCGACTGACCCGTGCGTGCTGCAGCTGAAACTCCACTATGGCCTGCTGCTGCTCGCACAGTCTGTCCAGCATGTGCAAGGTGGAGTTCCACCTGGTGGGCACGTCGCATATGAGGCGGTGAGCGGGAAGGCCGAAGTTACGCTGTAGCGCAGACAGGCGAGCAGCAGCAGGATGTGAACGCCGGAAGCGCGAACTGACGGCCCGCACTTTATGCAGCAGCTCTGACATGTCGGGGTAGTTGTGTATGAACTTCTGCACCACCAAATTCAGCACATGCGCCAAGCAAGGGATGTGCATCAAATTGGCTAGTCCCAGAGCTGCAACGAGATTTCGCTCATTATCACACACCACCAGGCCGGGCTTGAGGCTCACCGGCAGCAACCACTCGTCGGTCTGTTGTTCTATACCCCGCCACAACTCCTGTGCGGTGTGGGGCCTGTCCCCCAAACATATGAGTTTCAGAATGGCCTGCTGACGTTTACCCCGGGCTGTGCTGAAGTTGGTGGTGAAGGTGTGTGGCTGACTGGATGAGCAGGTGGAAGAAGAGGAGGAGGAAGCCGAGAAGGAGGAGGTGGCAACAGGAGGCAAAGAATGTTGCCCTGCGATCCTTGGCGGCGGAAGGACGTGCGCCAAACAGCTCTCCGCCTGGGGCCCAGCTGCCACTACATTTACCCAGTGTGCAGTTAGGGAGATATAGCGTCCCTGGCCGTGCTTACTGGTCCACGTATCTGTGGTTAGGTGGACCTTGCTACAGATGGCGTTGCGCAGTGCACACTTGATTTTATCGGATACTTGGTTGTGCAGGGAAGGCACGGCTCTCTTGGAGAAGTAGTGGCGGCTGGGAACAACATACTGTGGGACAGCAAGCGACATGAGCTGTTTGAAGCTGTCTGTGTCCACCAGCCTAAATGACAGCATTTCATAGGCCAGTAGTTTAGAAATGCTGGCATTCAGGGCCAGGGATCGAGGGTGGCTAGGTGGGAATTTACGCTTTCTCTCAAATGTTTGTGAGATGGAGAGCTGAACGCTGGCGTGTGACATGGTTGAGACGCTTGGTGACGGAGGTGGTGGTGGTGGTGTTGGTGGTACATCCCCTGTTTGCTGGGCGGCAGGTGCCAACGTTCCTCCAGAGGCGGAGGAAGAGGCTGAGGCGGCAGCAGCAGAAGAGGCCGAGGCGGCAGCAGCAGAAGAGGTAGCAGGGGGAGCCTGAGTGACTTCCTTGGTTTTAAGGTGTTTACTCCACTGCAGTTCATGCTTTGCATGCAGGTGCCTGGTCATGCAGGTTGTGCTCAGGTTCAGAACGTTAATGCCTCGCTTCAGGCTCTGATGGCACAGCGTGCAAACCACTCGGGTCTTGTCGTCAGCACATTGTTTGAAGAAGTGCCATGCCAGGGAACTCCTTGAAGCTGCCTTTGGGGTGCTCGGTCCCAGATGGCGGCGGTCAGTAGCAGGTGGAGTCGGTCTCACCACGCTGTTGGCTCGGTCTCACCACTGCCTCTTCCTCCGAACTGTGAAAGTCAGTGGCACGACCTTCATTCCATGTGGGGTCTAGGACCTCATCGTCCCCTGCATCGTCTTCCACCCAGTCTTGATCCCTGACCTCCTGTTCAGTCTGCACACTGCAGAAAGACGCAGCAGTTGGCACCTGTGTTTCGTCATCATCAGAGACATGCTGAGGTGGTATTCCCATGTCCTCATCATCAGGAAACATAAGTGGTTGTGCGTCAGTGCATTCTATGTCTTTCACCGCTGGGGAAGGGCTAGGTGGATGCCCTTGGGAAACCCTGCCAGCGGAGTCTTCAAACAGCATAAGAGACTGCTGCATAACTTGAGGCTGAGACAGTTTCCCTGGTATGCATGGGGGTGATGTGACAGACTGATGGGGTTGGTTTTCAGGCGCCATCTGTGCGCTTTCTGCAGAAGACTGGGTGGGAGATAATGTGAACGTGCTGGATCCACTGTCGGCCACCCAATTGACTAATGCCTGTACCTGCTCAGGCCTTACCATCCTTAGAACGGCATTGGGCCCCACCATATATCGCTGTAAATTCTGGCGGCTACTGGGACCTGAGGTAGTTGGTACACTAGGACGTGTGGATGTGGCAGAACGGCCACGTCCTCTCCCAGCACCAGAGGGTCCACTAACACCACCACGACCATGTCCACGTCCGCGTCCCTTATTAGATGTTTTCCTCATTGTTATGGTTCACCACAACAACAAAAATATTATTTGGCCCAATGTATTGTATTCAAATTCAGCGGGATATAAATTTGAGGCCTAGTATTTAGGCGCTGGGTGACCGGTATGGATTTAGTGACAGAATTAGACTGGGAAATGCACAGTAGCGTGTGTGTGAAGTTATTCTGAATGACCCTATGTGCACCTTGAATATTATATACCCTTTTAGGGATAGATTTCAAATAGCTCTGATATAGCAGAAACCACTAAATTATGAAATTGCTAAATTGGGAATTGTATTTCAACCCAGAACAAAAAATGTGCTTTGACGGACACTAAATAACTTTCCCAGCCACAACAGGACAGCGGTAACGAGAGATTTAGCGGGATATAAATTTGAGGCCTAGTATTTAGGCGCTGGGTGACCGGTATGGATTTAGTGACAGAATTAGACTGGGATATGGCCAAAAAATAACCACACTATTGCTGGTTAAATGCACTTGGTGTGACAGCTTGACCAACCACACTACTGAGGGTTAAATGCACTTGGTGACGGGCGCAGCTTGCCCCTGATGTAGTATATGGCCAAAAAATGAACAGACTATTGCTGGTTAAATGCACTTGGTGTCACAGCTTGACCAACCACACTACTGAGGGTTAAATGCACTTGGTGACGGGCGCAGCTTGTCCCTGATGTAGTATATGGCCAAAAAATGAACAGACTATTGCTGGTTAAATGCACTTGGTGACGGGCGCAGCTTGCCCCTGATGTAGTATATGGCCAAAAAATGAACAGACTATTGCTGGTTAAATGCACTTGGTGTGATAGCTTGACCAACCACACTACTGAGGGTTAAATGCACTTGGTGACGGGCGCAGCTTGCCCCTGATGTAGTATATGGCCAAAAAATAAACAGACTATTGATGGTTAAATGCACTTGGTGTGACAGCTTCACCCTGATGTAGGCTTTAGCCAAAAAACAACCACACCATTGAGGGTTAAATGCACTTGGTGGCAGCTTGTGCTGGCGCACCACAAGACACAAAATGGCCGCCGATCACCCCAGAAAAATGTGACTGACAAACGGTCTGGGCAGCCTAAAAACAGTGAGCAATTGAGGATCAGCAGCTCAATGATCCACAGCTGCAGATCGATCAGTTAATCAAGTCCTTTGGAGGAGTTAATCTGCCTAATCTCGCCCTACTGTCGCAGCCGCAACCTCTCCCTACGCTAATCAGAGCAGAGTGACGGGCGGCGCTATGTGACTCCAGCTTAAATAGAGGCTGGGTCACATGGTGCTCTGGCCAATCACAGCCATGCCAATAGTAGGCATGGCTGTGATGGCCTCATGGGGCAAGTAGTATGACGCTTGTTGATTGGCTGCTTTGCAGCCTTTCAAAAAGCGCCAAGAAAGCGTCACAAAAGCGCCAAGAAAGCGACGAACACCGAACCCGAACCCGGACTTTTACGAAAATGTCCGGGTTCGGGTCCGTGTCACGGACACCCCAAAATTCGGTACGAACCCGAACTATACAGTTCGAGTTCGCTCATCCCTACTCAACACTAATCACAACATATGAGCAAAACCCTTGAGGGGCTGCAATCTCAGCCACTAGGTAGCGACATACAGACACATATGGGATAGACATCTCGTGGAAGAGTATCGCAAAATCATGTTTATTTTTTATTTTTTTCTAAAGCTGCACCACAAATTTTTGACTATATCTAGCCATCTGGATTATAGTTACAAATAAGTACTTTCGATTCAGGATTGACTCCTGTCAACCATAGGCAAGATGTTCCTTCAGATTCTTCAGTTGGGTCCTTACTATCCTTGCTCTGCTTGTCTCTATCCATCTTGTGGTTGGTGGTTTTCCTCCTATTTTTCTTCATCTTATCTAAACACAACTTTCTTTTCCAGCATTCTGGATTGTTTAATGCTATAATATGTCTTTGCCATTTGGACAGCCTGTCACGGTTGTTAGACCTCTTTGGTCTTTTTGTGGATGAGAAAGGACGTTGCAAGTAGTTATTAACAGTAAAGAGTTTAGGGGACACCCTCATAAAACTGTTGGTCCAATAGAGTTCCAAGTGATTGGAGGCAAAACAAGATGCTCCTGACAGACAACCTTTGACCATTTTTGGGCACCTCTTTTCTTTGGGTCTTTTTATTACATGTTCCAAATATGAACCCAAATTGATGGGAAAAGAATTATTGACAGATGTAAATTCCCATCCATAAGTCAACATTGATTTGAGGTTTTAAACAGCGCATGTCAGAAAGGTCAACCCCGCAAAACTGGTCATACTGTCTGGTGGGGTTGATCCTGCTGATTAAAATGACACCTGTTTTGAGAAAATTGGTTTCCAAGAAAAAAAGACTTTTATTCTTAAACAAGGGTTTCAGTGCACAATGGGTGTGCGCAAACACTGGAAAGCTGAGGTGCACTGAGGACCTACTCCTTTTGCCTGCAGAATTTCAGTCTGCCCTAGGACATATTCACAAACCATCCTACTTTTAAAGGGCCAACGCACACACACACGCTAATCTGTCCATTTTATAACAAGCCTCCTTAGGGTATTTAAAGCATTTTCTCATGTAGAAGAGTGCCTGAGCAATAGATTCTCTACCTTGCTAGTTCTTGTGAAGGTGCACTGCTTTCCTTTCTAGCTTACTGTGCTCAAGCTCTGCCAGTTTACCACATGACCCTCAGCTGCCTGGCCTGACTTCTGATTGATTCTCATGTAGACCTCAAGTTGCCTGCCCCAATTGATAATTGGATTCAACAAATTATGCCTGTCCTGACCTTGGTTGGTCCCTTGAGTACAATTTTTCTTGTCCACTCAGTGCCATGAAACAGTGTCTCTAGGCCCACCTAGGTCAGCTGTCACTGAACAGAGACTAATTCAAGAGATAGCCTGGTGATCCATCTGCAGCAGAGTCCAGATCCATGAGTTAAAGGGTGAACACTAGGGTAGTCACTTAGATAACACCCTTAGGAGAAGCCCCAATCCACATCTGTTCATAAATGAGGTTGGTCTGCACAAGCTTTACGACACTATCAGCCTTGTAACTATATGGGACAAGAGGCAGCACTCATACCCAGACCCTGGTGTCCCTAGGGGCCTTCTTGTCCATTTGCCAGTCAAGAAGACTCCGGTATTGTAAATGGATCATGGTAGATGGGGGACCTGTTATACATTTTGCATTCGGGAATGAGGAATTTCAAATTATACGATGGAAACAAATCTACTATACTGGTTTTCTAAACTTTCAGAAGATGTATGAACAAAAAAGAAATCACCAGAGCAGGATTGAGCTACGCTGCATTGTCCTAGCAAAGATACTGATTTGTTGAACATTACAACAGACAGAAAGGGACAAAAACAACACAGAGTTTTCCTTAATTATTTCATAAGCCACCTAAAAATCATTCCCGCACCACCGGCCTTTGTCAAATAAGTCAGCATCATCAAACAACGAAGATCAGTTAGTAGCAGTCAGGTGCATTAATGAATTTCAAAAAGGCCAAATAATTTCAGAACTTAGTAAGATTTCTGGCCACTTGACCCCAATTTTGTAAATCACATTTGTGTGTTTTTCTATCCTACTGAACCACTCCGGTGGGAAAAGACATTGAGATTGCTCTCATCACAAAGTCACAAATACTTGAATTCTGCAGTAAAATTAACAATAGAAAAAAGCCAAGAATAAACTTTTTAGGAATCTGAGCATTTTAAAGGCTGTGAGGTTGTCAGTTGATGTAGTCTACAGAGTGCTGGTGGCTTGGCTTTACTATAAAGTTGACGAGATCTTGGATTATAACCAGGGAATTCTAGAAGGAGGGTTCTATGTGCTACATGCCTAAAGTATGAGCATGATGGACCAGTGAAGTGAAAACAGTTTCCCAGAGCCAGCTCTGCGCATTCCCTTGCTATGTACTGGTTCTCCAGTTCGGTTACCTTGGCTTTCCAGTTCTGTCTACACCAGATCTCCCCCTCTTTCTAGCTCTGACATCACCAGCTCAGTCTAACCATGTTCTTCAAAATTTGCTTTACTGGACAAACAGCTTAGGAGGTCCTATACACCAGCTGAGGACTTAACAGACAGGTGGGCCATCCTAGAAGGACAGGTATCATAACCTTCAAAGGGACAATTCATAGGGTAAAGAAACATTATTAAGCATGTGGAATGCTGTAGGTTTAAGTTTTTAGTTAGGACTCAAGATGTAAGCTTAGACCCTCTGTTTCTATGAAGGTCATTTGGTCATAGAATTTATTGCTGGATGATGGATTCAGGACAGATACTTTGGAGTGGAAACTTCACAAGGAAATACATGGAAATGATGGACCATTAAACAAAAGAAAGGTGGTCCATCCTTAGAAGACAAGCATTATAACAATCCAAGGGACCATTAGTATTGTATGGAGTCAACAAGCTGAGAAGGAACATTAGTAAGGATGCGGAATAGCTTTTGAGGTTTTTGAGTAGGGGCTCAAGATGTAAACTCAGACCCTCTCGAAGAAGTCTTTTTCTTATCAGAACTTATTTTTGGAGGATGATCAAAGCAAAAAATACCTTTATTTAGATCCAGATCTGATACTCTGGTCTAAAGGTTTTTAAACACACTAGATGAAAGTTGGCTGAATCTGCTGATTTAGTCAGCACCTGTCAACTATTAAATGTGTCTGTAGGAGTTCCCACTATCCTCTGAGAGGTAAGAAGGATCCACATGTACTGCATATAGGTGTATAGGGAGGAATTGGGGGGGGGGGTGGAGGAACAGCAGCCTGACAAAAAAAAAATATATATATATACAAGTAAAAGTATAGACCGGCACTCTGATATGGGGAAACAGCAGAAATGTATTGAGGTTAAAATATAGTTAAAGAATGGTTTTCACCATATAGGTAACAATAAAGGTAATAAAAAATGAAATGGTGGAGAACCTTGAGGGAACTAAAAGAGTTCGATCAGGAAAGTTCAAGACTTGAGTAGTGTCAGATAGATGGAGTGGGTTGCCTATAAATTGACACTCTGTGAAGATTGATAGCGCTGTGACGAGGTAGCACTAGGCTACCTTGTTACCTTGTATGGACCGATTTCGTATGCACAGATTCAGTATGATTCTGATAAAAATCAATAGGCATAAATCAGACCAAGGTGGGCCAGAAGATGTATCAGAGTGCCGGTCTATACTTTTAATTGCATTTTATTCCTTCTGACTGGGTAAGTCAGCCTAGACCTAGAGCACCTCTCATATTGCAATAGCAGGTGAGCCACCACTTTTTCTCTGTATATATATATATATATATATATATATATACACACACACCCCTGTTAAAATGTCAGGTTTCTGTGATGTAAAAAAATTAGACAAAGATAAATCATTTCAGAACTTTTTCCACCTTTAATGTGACCTATAAACTGTACCACTCAACTGAAAAACAAACTAAAATATTTTAGGTGGAGGGAAGAAAACAAAGAAAAACAAAAATAATGTGGTTGCATTAGTGTGCACACCCTCTTATAACTGGGGATGTAGCTGTGTTCAGAATTAAGCAATCACATTCAGAATCCTGTTAGATAGGAGTCAGCATACACCGGCCATCATTTAAAGTGCCCCTGATTAACCCCAAATAAAGTTCTGCTGCTCTAGTTGGTCTTTCCTAAAATTTTCTTAGTTGCATCTCACAGCAGAAGCCATGGTCCACAGAGAGCTTCCAAAGCATCAGAGGGATCTCATTGTTAGAAGGTATTAGTCAGGAGAAGGGGACAAAAGAATGTCCAAGGCATTAGATATACCATGGAACACAGTGAAGACAGTCATCATCAAGTGGAGAAAATATGGCACAACAGTGACATTACCAAGAACTGGACGTCCCTCCAAAACTGATGAAAAGACGAGAAGAATACGGGTCTGGAAGGGGACCAAGAGGCCTACAGGAAATTAAAAGAGCTGCAGGAATATCTGGATAGTCCTGGCTGTGTGGTACATGTGACAACGATCTTCCGTATTCTGGGCTATGGGGTAGAGTGGCAAGATGAAAGCCTATTCTTACCAAGAAAAAAATCCAAGCCAGGATACATTTTGCAAAAACACATCTGAAGTCTCCCAAAAGCATATGGGAAAAGGTGTTATGGTCTGATGAAACCAAGGTTAAACTTTTTGGCCATAATTCCAAAAGATATGTTTGGCGCAAAAACAACACTGCACATCACCAAAAGAACCCCATTCCCACAGTGAAGCATGGTGGTGGCAGCATCATGCCAAGGGGCTGTTTTTCTTCAGCTGGAACTGGGGCCTTAGTTAAGCTGGAGGGAATTATGAACAGTTCCAAATACCAGTCAATATTGGCACAAAACCATGAGGCTTCTGCTAGAAAGCTGAACATGAAGAGGAACTTCATCTTTCAGCATGATAGCGACCCAAAGTATACATCCAAATCAACCAAGGAATGGCTTCACCAGAAGAAGATTAAAGTTTTGGAATGGCCCAGCCAGAGCCCAGACCTGAATCCGATTGGCAATCTGTCGGGTGATCTGAAGAGGGCCGTGCACAGGAGATGCCTTCGCAATCTGACAGATTCGGAGTGTGCCATGCTGATAGACTCATACCCAAAAAGACTGAGTGCTGTAATAAAATCAAAAGGTGCTTCAACAAAGTATTAGTTTAAGGGTGTGCACCCATATGATTTTATTTTTAGATTTTTTCTTCCCTCCACCTAAAAGATTTCAGTTTGTTTTTCAATTGAGTTGTACAGTTTATAGGTCACATTAAAGGTGTAAAAAGTTCTGAAATGATTTATCTTTGTCTCATTTTTTTTACATCACAGAAACCTGACATTTTAACAGGGGTGTGTAGACTTTTTATATCCACCGTATATAACACAACTACTTTAACTCTTTTTAGATACTAAAACAGAGACAATGTCCATAGCCAACAGTCTGGTTTCTCTGGAATCAGTGTGGTCCTGACTGCCGGGAGTGAGCATCCTCCACCCTTACCAGCTACTACACCAAAGGAGGACATATACCATAAATTGGTATACTATTTTATCTCCAGATAATTTATACACATACATATCATACTCCCCGGCAAGTGGAGAGTCGTCAGATCAATTAAAATTCAGTCACAGTGATGTCAGATAGCTGGGGGTCAATAAGGAACCAATACACACCCCAATATCCCTGCCAGCCCCAACACCAGACCCATTGTGGCAGTGGCCGACACAATAGACAAGCGGGTCATGGTGTGTCCAGGAAAAAAGTCCCAGTGATCAGACTCCCATGAGTCACACTTTTTTGGCATCTTGCCTGGGTGTGAAGCCAGTGTGCTCAGAGCCCATGGTGGCCAGTTCACTTCTGGTCTAACTTTCTTAGGAAATACAAAAGGAAATACTTTCTTTCCTTTACTCTTCAGAATATTAATTAGGTAAAGGCTCAACGTCAATATCTGAAAGTTACTATGGTTTACTAGAACGGCAGGCTGCCAATTGACAGACAGTTTCTCTCCCCTTGGTCCCATTAAATATCGGCTTTGTCTTGACTGTAATTTTTCCCAGCATTCTTCAAAATGATCGCTCCCACACAGTTTCTAAGCCGGTAATTGGACACCCAAGATCCCATCCCCAAGTCGCGGTATGCATGATTAGACCATTTTTTTACTCTTCTCATTAATAAAATAAAAGCTGCCGGGCTGGAAACAATCAGACCTCAGTAACGTGTTGGAATCCTTTGATGGTTTGTAGACCAAAAAAAGCTGAATAATATATGGAAATACCTGCAATTCAGCTGAGAGTGTGGAAATCATCTGGTGGATTAACATGAAGAGATAGCAAAGAATAAGTCTGAGTTGTGAGGTTTACAATATTGCTGCAGAGGATGGCAATATGACATCTGTAATATACCGATGGTGTGGAGCTGGTTTGGGCATTGAAAAGGAGTGTGTCACCAGGAGGAGGCCAGCTCAGCTGACTGCAATGCTGCCATTCACTAACAGATTCAGTTTGCTGCTTCATTCTGGAGAAGTTCTTTTAATCACTATACAGATGAGCAGTTGAGTGCACTGAGGGCGGGTCCAAGCCACTCTGTGCACCCTTGCTCCTCATGCTTCTTCTGCCAACCCCTTCCTCTCCTTCTTCATTCTTTTATTAAGGACAGATCTAGATTCCCCTCCGAATGAGGGAAAAAAAGAAATAGAAAAGGAGCGCACAATAGGGTAATATTGTTTAACCAAACAAATTAATATAGTGGGAAATATCCACACTCACCTTGTAGGGTTGTGCTGAAATAGGCACAACTCTACTGTAGACTTAGTAGAAATAAGGTCTTTTATCCAGGACTGCAGCCGCAGATTGTTTGTTCTTTTCGGTGGGGTGTCCAATCCCCCAAAAAGGAATTTTCAGTAAAGAAAGAGAAGGATCTTAGTGCAAGAAATCTTCTTGGTTTAATAGAAACAACGCGTTTCGGGGATGACAAAGGTATCATTATGAAACCTGATGAAGGGGAGTTTGTAATCCCCGAAACGCGTTGTTTCTATTAAACCAAGAAGTTTTCTTGCACTAAGATCGTCTTCTCCAGTGATTATGCTCCGAGGCAGAAACCTTCTCTTTCTTTACTCTCCTTCTTCATTGACAGGTGTGATGATTATGCAGGAACATGGCCTCTTTGGGAATAAAGTAAGACCTTCTTTGGCAATAGTTAACTCTTTTTGGGCACAGTATGAAACTATACGGACACTCTATATCTCTATACAAGCACTGTACACTATGTATTATCTGGACACTGTACACTATGTACTATCTGGACATTGTACACTATGTACTATCTGGACACTGTACCTATGTACTATCTGGGCACTGTACACTATGTATTATCTGGACACTGTACACTATGTACTATCTGGACACTGTACACTATGTACTATCTGGACACTGTACCTATGTACTATCTGGACATTGTACACTATGTACTATCTGGACACTGTACACTATGTACTATCTGGGCACTGTACACTATGCACTATCTGGGCACTGTACACTATGTACTATCTGGACACTGTACCTATGTACTATCTGGACATTGTACACTATGTACTATCTGGACATTGTACGCTATGTACTATCTGGGCACTGTACGCTATGTACTATCTGGAAACTGTACACTATGTACTATCTGGGCACTGTACTAACTATATCCTATCTGGGCACTGTACACTATGTACTATCTGGGCACTGTACACTATGTACTATCTGGGCACTGTACACTATGTACTATCTGGGCACTGTACACTATGTACTATCTGGGCACTGTACACTATGTACTATCTGGGCACTGTACACTATGTACTATCTGGGCACTGTACACTATATCCTATCTGGGCACTGTACACTATGTACTATCTTGGCACTGTACACTATGTACTATCTGGGCACTGTACACTATGTACTATCTGGGCACTGTACACTATGTACTATCTGGGCACTGTACACTATATCCTATCTGGGCACTGTACACTATGTACTATCTGGACACTGTACACTATGTACTATCTGGGCACTGTACACTATGTACTATCTGGACACTGTACACTATGTACTATCTGGGCACTGTACACTATATCCTATCTGGGCACTGTACACTATGTACTATCTGGGCACTGTACACTATATCCTATCTGGGCACTGTACACTATGTACTATCTGGGCACTGTATATGTGCTGTGTGAGACTATATAAGTGTATTTAAAGTGATTGTATATAAAGAGCAGAACCGGCAGCATTAGCAGCCTCTGCGCCTCCTGCTGTCCACACACCTCAGGACACACGTGTACTTGTTACATGTGATCCATGTACTAGCCTCCGTGGTCTACTATTATATCCCATCAATAGAGCCAGGCTTTCATTATCATCTCCGACCCCTGCGCTGCCCGCTGTGCGTACCACGGCTGCTCCATTGATTTCCCCTTCTAATGTATATTGGTTTATTTACAGCCGATGGACTGTTCTCTGCCATTACGTCCTGTGTTCATGTCGCTGACCGCACAGTCCATCAGCCCGAAAACCCAGCTTCTCAAACGAGCGAGCAGAACACATTCACAGGGAGGTCATTTAGCAAACACATATTTTCCTCTTTAGTACATAATGATAACCTGAATAAAAGGTTTGAATTACCAGGCCGCCTCGCCGAGCACGGCCGCTGACTGATGAGGCTATTTATGTCAGAGCGAAAAACAGCCGAGCGAGGAGGAAAACAGAGCAGGGAAGCCAAATGTGTTTTCTATGAAAAATACTCTGGGCGTCATTTATCAACCATTATACACTACTTTTTGGAGTATATTAGGCACAGATTTTGCTGCAAAGGTGTTTTGTGACAAAATCTGCAACTTTTTCCCCTTTTACTTCGCTCACACCAGTGCCGAGAAATAAGGCCGTGTAAGGCCCCTTTCACACGGGCAAGATTTCCACGCGGGTGCAATGCGTGAGGTGAACGCATTGCACCCGCACTGAATCTGGACCCATTTATTTCTATTGGGCTGTGCACATGAGCTGTGATTTTCACGCATCACTTATGCGTTGCGTGAAAATCGCAGCAAGCTCTACTTATAGAAGTGAATGGGGCTGCGTGAAAATTGCAAGCATCCGCAAGCAAGTGCGGATGCGGTGCAATTTTCACGCACGGTTGCTAGGAGACGATCGGGATGGGGAACCGATCTTTATTATTTTCCCTTATAACATGGTTATAAGGGAAAATAATAGCATTCTTAATACAGAATGCTTAGTAAAATAGGGCTGGAGGGGTTAAAAAAAATTATTATTTTTTTAGCTTAATTCACTTGTTCGCGCAGCAAGGCTTCTCTTCTGTCTTCATCTTTGCTGTGCAGTAGGAAAAGGACCTGTGGCAACGTCAATGCTATCATCACATGGTCTGTCACATGACCCATCACCATGGTGATGGATCATGTGATGGACCATGTGATGAGCGCAGTGATGTCATCAAAGGTCCTTTACCCAGGTCCTGAAGAAAGAAGACAGAAAAGAAGCCGGGCTGCGCGAACAAGTGGATAAGGGTGAGTTAAATTATAATTTTTTTTTTTAACCCCCTCCAGCCCCATTGTACTATGCATTCTGTATTAACAATGCTATTATTTTCCCTTATAACAATCTACACAACACCTAACCCAAACCTGAACTTCTGTGAAGAAGTTCGGGTTTGGGTACCAAACATGCCAATTTTTCTCACGCGCGTGCAAAACGCATCTTATCCGGCCCAAAAACATGACACCCATGTGAAAGAGGCCTAAGAGGTCAGGCCGGCAGGCCAATCTCATTTATCATTTTCTACACCAGTTTTTGGCATAGAATATGGCTTAAAGCTGCACCAGCAAGAGAGCTGGCGAATGTTTAAGCTTGCTGTACACTGCCGGAACATGCGCCTAATTTATGTAAATAACTTAGACGCATCCACTGCCAGCGCATGGGTATTAAGCCTATTGTTTAACCTCTTACGGACAGAGGGCGAACCAATCACCGTCCTGTGATCCTGAGAGGTTGCGGTTACGCCACCTCTCAGAATTGCTTCTGATTGGCTGGGCAGGTGGGCGGGCGGAGCAGCAAATTTGAATTGACGGAGCTCCTTTCCCCGCTCATACACATCCGTGAAGCGGGGAGAGGAGCCTCCGGCTACAGTGTAAGTTTTTTGTGCCATTAGGCACAAATCAGCATATTAGGGACAGTGAGGGAGAGGTAGATTAGGCAGGGACAGTGAGGGAGAGTTAGGCCCCTTTCACACAGGCGAGTTTTCCGTGCGGGTGCGATCCGTGCGGCGAACGTATGGCACCCGCACTAAATCCTGACCCATTCATTTCTATGGGGCTGTGCACATGAGCGTTGTTTTTAACGCATCACTTGTGCGTTCAGTTGAAATCGCAGCAAGCTCTATATTGTCCGATTTCGACGTGACGCAGGCCCCATAGAAATGAATGGGGTGTGTGAAAATCGGATGGCATCCGCAAGCAAGTACGGATGCCGTGCGATTTGCACGCACGGTTGCTAGGAGACCCGATCATTATTATTTTCCCTTATAACATGGTTATAAGGGAAAATAATAGCATTCTGAATACAGAATGCATAGTAAACCAGCGCTAGAGGGGTTAAAAAATAAATAAAAATAATTTAACTCACCTTAGTCCACTTGATCGCGAAGCTGGCATCTCCTTGTGTCTCCTCTGCTGATGAACAGGACCTGGGGTGAGCTGCTCCATTAAATATTGGTTAAGGACCTTCGATGACGTCACTCCGGTCATCACATGGTCTTTTACCATGGTGAATCACCATGGTAAAAGATCATGTGACGTACCATGTGATGACCGGAGTGACGTCATCGAAGGTCCTTAACCTGTATTTAATGGAGCAGCTCACCCCAGGTCCTGTTCAGCCGCTCAGCGCAGAGGAGACACAAGGAGATGCCAGCTTCGTGATCAAGTGGACTAAGGTGAGTTAAATTATTATTTTATTTTTTTTAACCCCTCTAGCGCTGGTTTACTATGCATTCTGTATTCAGAATGCTATTATTTTCCCTTATAACCATGTTATAAGGGAAAATAATACAATCTTCAGAACATCAATCCCAAGCCCGAACTTCTATGAAGAAGTTCGGGTTTGGGTACCAAACATGCGCGATTTTTCTCACGCGAGTGCAACGCATGACAATGTTTTGCACTCACGCGGGAAAATCGCGCATTTTCCCGCAACACACCCGGCTCTTATCCGGGCAAAAAAACTGATGCCCGTGTGAAAGAGGCCTTAGGGGGGAAATTTTTTATTTTTTTTTACTGTGGTGTACACCCGGATCGGGTGTCTGGGGTCGACTCCACAGCATTTAGCTGTGTGACCCTAGACCCCCCAGGGGTGCTGCAGCTTTCCCCCCCCCCCTCCCGCTCCCACACACACATTTTTGGGGGCACAAGTGTTTTTTGCATGCGCTGACTGTGGCCGGCACTCTTAGCGTCCGGCCACTGTTAGCGCATCGCCCACCCCACCGCTGATCAGCATCGTACCGCTGATCAGCACGTTTAAATCTTTTTTTTTTTCTACACTTTTGGGGAATTTCAATTTTTTGGGTAATTTATAGATTTTTTCTTTGTTAGGTGTAGGGCAAAGTAAGCGAACACCCATTCCCCACACACACGCACTGAATAAAGTTTTCCATGAACGCACACACAGACACACACGCACACACACACACTCCCCTGTGGCCCGCCGGACATTCTCGGATGAGGAGACATACGCCCTGCTTGCCTCCGAATCCAAGAGCCCCAGTGAGGACGAGGATGAGCCCACTTTCCTCTTGAAAATCAAACAGCGGTGGCCGCATCTCCCATCATTCCATCTTTATTAGGACTTCACAGCATACAAAAAACTGCAACGTTTCGGCTGTGCAACAGCCTTTGTCAAGCACAGCCGAAATGTTGCAGATTTTTTGTATGCAAGTCCTAATAAAGATGAAATCATGGGAGATGCTGCCACCGCTGTTTGATTTTCACATATTAGCTGGCTGATTGGATCCGCGGCTGGTGCGAGGCTGTTGCAACTGCCTACAACAGGGACGGACCATGGAGTGCTGCTCCTGCGCATTTGTTTTTCCCACTTTCCTCTTGTCATCCGCGTCCTCCTCATCATCTAGCGATGATGATGAGCCCCCAAGGCGGCAGAGACGCCGCCAGGCGGAGCAAGGGGACCGCCATGCCAGGGACCCTCACTAGTAAGAGCAGCTCTGGGACTCGTACTAGTTTTCCGGCCCACCGGATAAGTCCACCTAGCCCCCGACCAGGGAGCTTGCATGGTATACCCCAGAGGATTTTAAGCCTGTGATTCCTGATTTTGTTGGCCAACCAGGAATCCAGATTCCCACAGTGGGCTTCACTGAATATGACTATTTTAGTCTTTTTTTCAGTGACCACTTTGTGAATCTGATGGTGGAGCAAACAAACTTGTACACCCAACAGTTCATTGCTCAACACCCGGGCTCCTTTTTGGCTAGGTCCGGTGGCTGGACTTCGGTCCGTGCAGCCGAGATGGGTACTTTTGGGGCCTCATGCTGCACATGGGCCGAGTAAAAAAAAAAAAACAGTGTCAGGCATTACTGGAGTGGGGACCATCCTGCCTATGACCACATGTACAAAATCAGGCCAGTCATCGATCACTTCGGGGCCAAATTTTTGGAGGCCTATGTTTCTGGAAGGGAGGTCACAGTTGATGAGTCTCTCATTGCTTTCAAGGGGAGACTCATTTTCCACCAGTATGTTCCATCTAAGCGGGCCAGGTATGGCGTGAAGCTGTACAAACTTTGTGAGAGTACCTCAGGGTACAATTACAAGTTTTGTGTGTACGATGGGAGAGATTCCCATATTGAACCCCCAGAATGTCCCCCCACTCTGGGTGTTAGTGGGAAACTTGTGTGGGACCTTATTCACCCACTGCTAGATAAAGGTTACCACCTTTACGTGGATAACTTTTATACTAGTATCCCCTTGTTCCAGTCCCTCGCCGCCAGATCCACATCCGCTTGTGGGACCGCACAGAAAAATCAACGCATACCTAACCCCAGGGGTGAGACCCATGCCCTTACCAGTGGAAACCTGTTGCTGGTCAGATATAAGGACAAGGGGGATGTCCTTGTACTGTCCACAAATCACGGTAACGGCATCACCCCTGTCCATGTGGGAGGTACCGCGGCAACGGTCCTCAAGCCCGATTATATCGTCGACTAAAATCGGTATGTTGGAGGAGTTGATCTCTATGATCAAGTCCTCAAGCCATATAACGCCATGCGCAAAACCCAGGCATGGTACAACAAAGTTGCAGTCTACTTGGCACAGGTTGACTTGTATAACTCTTTTGTGCTGTCCTTGAGCGCTGGCAACACAGGGAAATTCCTCCAGTTCTATGAGGCAGTCCTCAAGGTCCTGATCTTTTCTGACCGGTAAAGAGCAGGCCGGAGTACCTCGAGAACTGGAGCCAGAGTGTGTCACAGGAGGGGGATACGGAAAAACACCACCTCTCAGTGTGACACATGCCCGATCATCCGGGCCTCTGCATTGACGGTTGCTTCACGGAGTACAACACTTCCAAGGAGTACTAAATTTATAATCCCCTTCCCCAATTTTAATTCCATTTAGCGACTGACAATCGAAAAAAAACTATGGTTCTCAGACTTCAGACACCCCCAAAAAATTTTTTTTTTTCTAAATTCTATTTTGTGAAACTAAAATAAATAAAAAAAATTGATATATTAGGTATCGCCGTGTCCGTAATAATATGTTCTATAAAAATACCCAATGACCTAACCCATCAATATATATTTTTTTATTTTAATCAATTTTTTCCAGTAACAAAGTTAGGGTTAACAGCCAAACAAAACTTAATATTTATTACCCTGATTCTGAACTTTACAGAAACACCCCATATGTGGTCGTAAACTGCTGTATGACCAAACGGCAGGGCGCAGAAGAAAAGGAACGTCATATGATTTCTGGAAGGCAGATTTTGATGGCCTTTTTTTTGGCACCATGTCCCATTTGAAGAACCCCTGATGCACCCCTTAGAGTAGAAACTCCATAAAAGTGACCCCATGTAAGAAACTACGCCCCTCAAGGTATTCAAAACTGATTTTACAAACTTTATTAACCTTTTAGGTGTTCCTCAACAGTTTATGGCAAATGGAGATGAAATTTCAGAATTTCTATTTTTGGTAACCTTGACTCACAAAAATGTAATATAGAGCAATTAAAAATCATATGTACTCTAAAAATAGTCCCAACAAGACTGCCACCTTATCCTGCAGTTTCCAAAATGGGGTCACTTTTATGGAGTGTTTTCTCTAGGGGTGCATCAGGGGGGCTTTAAATGGGATGTGGTGTATATAAACCAGTCCAGCAAAACCTGCCTTCCAAAAACCATACAGCGCTCCTTTCCTTCTACGCCCTGTCGTGTACCCATACAGTATTTACGGCCACATATGGAGTGTTTCTGCAAACTACAGATTTAGGGCATAAATATAGAGTTTTGTTTGGCTGTTAACCCTTGCTTTGTTACTGGAAAAAATGGATTAAAATGGAAAATTTGCCAATAACGCTTGTGAAATACCTAAAGGGTTAACAAAGTTTGTAAAATCAGTTTTGAATACCTTGAGGGGTGTAGTTTCCTAGATGGGGTCACTTTTATGGAGTTTCTACTTGAGGGGTGCATCAGGGGGGCTTCAAATGGGACATGGTGTAAATAGACCAGTCCAGCAAAATCTGCCTTCTAAAAGCCGCACGGCGCTTCTTTTCCCTCTATGCCCTGCCGTGTGCCCGTACAGTAGTTTACGACCACATATGGGGTGTTTCTGCAAATTACAGAATCAGGGCAATAAATATTGAGTTTTGTTTGGCTGTTAACCATTGCTTTGTTTACTGGAAAAAATGGAAAAAATTGAAAAGTTGGCAAAAAATTTAAATTCTTAAATTTCATCTCCATTTGCCAATAACTCTTGTGGAAGACCTAAAGGGTTAACAAAGTTTGTAAAATCAGTTTTGAATACCTTGAGGGGGTTGTTTCTTAGATGGGGTCACTTTTTTGAGTTTCTACTCTAGGGGTGCATCAGGGGGGCTTCAAATGGGACATGTTGTAAATAAACCAGTCCAGCAAAATCTGCCTTTCAAAAAACACACGGCGCTCCTTTCTCTCTATGCCCTGCCGTGTGCCCGTATAGTAGTTTACGACCACATATAGGGTGTTTCTGCAAACGACAGGATCAGGGCAATAAATATTGAGTTTTGTTTGGCAGTTAACCCTTGCTTTGTACTGGAAAAAAAATTGAAAATTTGCCCAAAAATGGAAATTCTGAAATTTTATCTCCATTTGTCATTAATTCTTGTGGAACACCTAAAGGGTTAGCGACATTTGTAAAAATCTGTTTTGAATACCTTGAGGGGTGTAGTTTCTAGAATGTTTTTTTTATTTTTTTGGATAGTTTATATTATGTAAGCCTCACAAAGTGACTGCAGACCTGAACTGGTCCTTAAAAAGTGGGTTTTTTTAAATTTCTGAAACATTTCAAGATTTGCTTCTAAACTTCTAAGCCTTGTAACATCCCCAAAAAATAAAATGGCATTCCCAAAATGATCCAAACATGAAGTAGACATATGGGGAATGTAAAGTAATAACTATTTTTGGAGGTATTACTATGTATTATAGAAGTTGAGAAATTGAAACTTGGAAATGTGCAAATTTTGTGGTAAATTTGGTATTTTTAAAAAATTAAAATGAATTTTTTTGACTCCATTTTACCAGTGTTATGAAGTAAAATATGTGATGAAAAATACTATCTCATAATGGCCTGGATAAGTAAAACCGTTTTAAAGTTATTCACACATAAAGTGACATTGGTCAGATTTGAAAAAAATGGCCTGGTCCTTAAGGTGAAAATTAGCCCGGTCCATAAGGGGTAAATAGCCAGTCTTAATAATTGACCCCATCAGTCTCTGACCTATCTATCTAAGGTATCCAAAAAAGCTAATGATGAGGCAGGACTCCAAATTCAGTAAAGGGTGTTAAATATGTTTATTTCCCCAGTCGTACTAGAGCCCTTGGTGTAGGTGTTTAAGGTGCTTTGGTGGCTGGGCCCCTGTGTTCGTGACGCCAGCACCAAGGTGCAAATGTTGAGTGTAGTAGTAGATGTTACAGTCCATCAATAAAGTGTATTCATATGGCATAAGTGATGACTCATAAATAAGTTCAATTGTATTCCACTTATCAGGTTTAGGCAATGGTCAGTTGAGGAGTTCTCTTTAAGGTTGACACTTTACAGTCAAGACTTCTGTAATTATTCTAAGTCCAAACTATAGCACTCTGATAGTAAATATGCTGTTTTCTACTTATCTTGAGCTATACCATAAGGGTGTTCTCCCTTATGGCAGGCATCAGTCTTCTGCTACATTATTTCCATGATGCTTTCCTAAAAAAGGTTTAGGTTTTCCACTATATCCCAGAAGGCTTTTAGTGAATAAGAACAATTCTGCACACTAATTATCCATTCATGTCCCGGCACTTGGAAAGTTACTCTCAGGCACTTGTGTTGATGAGGTCCATAAGATAGATTCAGCTGTAACCCTCACTAGGCTTACTTCATATTTAGACATAGACTTACTGTCTAGTGCTTGGTTGCTGTGGTTGTCTTCTTCAGGATTGATCAGGGCCCAGAGGAAAGAAAAACAGATACATGTTGATTTAGGCCTGTTTCTCTCCTCCATGAACTTGCTTGTACTCTCTCACTCTGACTCTAACATAACCTCTTCTCACTACTCTCTTTCCTTCTACATTCTCCTCTTTCTCTCTCTCTCTCTCTGAGATAGACACACCCAAGCTATATATATATTATTTGGTGCAAGCATCACCTAAGGGTGAATAGGTGAAATGACAATGCCAGACTGATAATGTGAAATACCATAGATTAGATAAATACATAAGTAAGCAGATGTTTACAGTGTCCCTTTCACACAAATGTGGGTCGCTGCATATCTATCTATTGTGGGGATTCGCTCTGGTAGTTAGGACTAGCGGGCGCTGTACAGAGGCAAAATACAAGTTCGTAATTTAAACTTCAGTGTTTATTCACACATGGTGCCAAAAACAAAACATCAATTTTGCAGTGTTGATGTTACTTCACACCCAATGGCAATTTAATATCACAAAAAGTCACCATGTTGGCAGTTCTGCCTCAGAAAGTCGAAATACAGGAATTAGGCGGCCTCCAGCCCAGCACAGGCCTCGGATCCAAGCACACGGACCATGCTTCTGAGCCCAGATGCCTATTTAAGGATGCCTGTCCTTGGCCAGGCTCATACACTTGAGAGGGGAGTGGTCGGTCACCAGGAAGAATTTTCTTCCACTTGAAAGCCAGGCACTCTCCGCTATACTGTACCAGGTCTCGGCTGGGTGTGCTTACATCTGAGGAAGACAACAGTATGCTCCTCCCCGTTGACTTCCTGAGACAGTACAGCACCGAATCACCTCTATTTTGTTCACTTGGGGTTTGATGACTCCGCGCCCAATGACATACCCCAGGTACTTAATCTCCTCTAACCCTATTGCACATTTTTTTGGGTTAGCGGTTAGTCCCGCCTTCCGAAGGGAGTTCACTACAGCCTGTGCTTTGGGTAGGTGCCTTTCCCAGTTGGTACTGTGGATGACAATATCGTCCAGGTAAGCCAAAGTGTACCAATGTCCATAAGCTGTTGAAAAGTGTCGGGGGCAGCATGCAGACCAAAGGGTAGCACCTTGTACTGATACAGCCCTTCAGGTGTGATGAAAACAGTTTTCTCTTTGGCAGCCTCCATTAAGGGCACCTACCAGTACCCTTTTGCGAGGTCCAAAACAGAAAAATACAGGGCTTGTCCTAACCTCTTGATAAGCTCATGCACCCGGGGCATGGGATAAGCATCAAATTTGGAAATCTTGTTCAGTTTACGAAAATCGTTACAGAACCGTAACGTCACATCTGGCTTGGGTATTAAGACTATAGGACTAGCCCACTTTTAGACTCCTCAATGACATCTAGTTGCAGCATTAATTGCACTTTCTCCGAGATGGCTTTTTGCCGAGCCTCCGGTACCCGGTATGGTTTTAACCGGACTTTGGCCTGAGGTTCCATGACAATGTCATGCAGGATTGGGTAAGTGTGTCCAGGGAAGTCAGAGAACACATCCTTGTTCCGACTAACGAACTTCCTGGGCTCCTGAGCCTGTTTAGAGGAGAGGCTGTCAGCAACTTTTACGGCGGCAACCGCTTCCCTTGCATCAGACAAAGGGGCATCTTCCCTTTGAAAATCTGGATGCGGGCTGTCTTCCGTAGAGGTCTCCCTATCCTTCCACGGCTTAAACAAATTAACATAGTAGATCTGTTCCAACTTTCGCTTCCCTGGCTGGTGTACCTTGTAGTTCACATCTCCAACTTTCTCAAGCACCTCGTACGACCCTTGCCACCTAGCCAGGAACTTACTGTCCACGGTCGGTACCAGAACCAAAACCCGATCACCCGGGTAAAAGATCCGGACCTGAGCCTGCCGGACCCGACTCTGGGCCCGCTGAGCTGCCTCCATATGCTCTCTAAAAGGAGGCAACATTGTCTCTATCCGTTCTTGCATCTGGGTAACGTACTCAATGACACTTTTATGTGGCTACATCCAAGAGACCACGAGGGTGTCTGCCATATAGCAGTTCGAAGGGTGAGAACCCAGTAGAGGCCTGGGGTACCTCTGACACTGCGAACATGAGATAAGGCAGAAGAAGGTCCCAGTCTTTCTCATCTTTAGCCACCACCCTTTTCAACATATTTTTTAATGTTTGGTTCAACCTTTCTACCAGACCATCCTTTTGCGGATGGTAAACGGACATCCGTAGTTGTTTGTGCAGCAACTTACAGAGTTTCCTTATCACTTTGGACATAAAAGGGGTCCTCTGATCGGTCAAAACTTCTTTAGGTAGTCCTACTCAGGAAAACATCTCTATTAACTCCTTAGGTATTAGTTTGGCCAATGTATGTCTCAGGGGCACCGCCTCCGGGTACCGGGGTCTAGTTATCTGGCAGGTCGGGCAAGACTTACAAAACTCTTCTACCTCTCTGAATATGCTGGGCCAGTAAACATAGAAACATAGACTGTGTCGGCAGATAAGAACCATTTGGCCCATCTAGTCTGCCCAATATACTGAATACTATGAATAGCCCCTGGCCATATCTTATATGAAGGATGGCCTTATGCCTATCCCATGCATGCTTAAACTCCTCCACTGTATTTGCAGCTGCCACTTCTGCAGGAAGGCTATTCCATGCATCCACTACTCTCTCAGTAAAGTGATACCTCCTGATATTACTTTTAAACCTTTGCCCCTCTAATTTAAAACTATGTCCTCTTGTAGCCGTTTTTCTTCTTTTAAATATTCTCTCCTCTTTTACCTTGTTGATTCCCTTTATGTATTTAAATTTAGGTATACCGTCAGGGAGGTTCCGACGTCATCTGCGGGTGTCATCTTGGTGATCGCCGCACAGAATGCTTTCCGATCATCGTGGACGCTCGGGGGTTGCTCCTGCCATCTGCAAAGCCATCACGTGTTGTAGCAGCAGCTGGTTTGTTTCTTGCTGCTGCCTGTTAGCCTCCCTCTGTTGCAGATTTGTTTCTTGCTGCTGTTTGTTGGCCTCCACGAGGACCTTCATTACCGCCTCCATTTTGTCAAGAGCCACGGGTTGAAATTTTGCGGGTTTAATGCAAGACATACAACCGTGCCTGGCGGAAATAAAAACAAAACAACAATATTCCGACGCTTACGCCTGCCTCTCTGCGCTTGCTCGCATTCTCCACCAATTGTGGGGATTCACTTTGGTAGTTAGGATAAGTGGGCGCAGTACAGAGGCAAATTACAAGTTTGTAATTGAAACTTCAGTGTTTATTCACACATGGTGCCAAAAACAAAACGTCACTTTTGTAGTGTTGGTGTTACTTCACACCCAATGGCAAGTTAATATTACAAAACGTCACCTTGGTGGCAGTTCTTCCTCAGAAAGTCCAAATACAGGCTTTAGGCGGTCTGTTCTCCTGACACACGGGTCTCAGCTCTCCAGCCTGGCACAGACCTCAGATCTCAGCACACAGACATGGCTTCTGAGCCCAGCTGCCTATTTAAGGACAGCCAGTTGCTGCTGCAAAATCCCGGATGGGCACTTAAAATCTGGTCCAGTATTTGACCTTACCTGGTTGTAAATCAGTCCAGCAGCACATGCTCGGAGAAAAATACCTTTTCTCCTAGACCAAACCTTTCACTGTGTCACACTATCTATCTATCTCATATCTATAAATCTATTGTGTCTATCTATCTATCTATCTCATATCTATCTATCTATCTATCCACAAATTAACCATACCGTTAAAATCACCTGCCTACTAGAACCTCTCTCGGGTTTCCTGCATACAATACAGGATCTAGAGGCAATAAAAGTAGGGTTGAAAGAAATAAAACATGCCCTTTTCGCAGACGACCTATTAGTTTTTCTTGAGAACCCACAGAGAGACCTGTTTACTCTTTTACAGCATCTTGAGGATTATGGACATGCATCTGGTTTTAAAATAAATGCTAATAAAAGCAAATTAATATTCCTACTAAAAGGCCAATACATCTCAAACTTAGATTTATGGAATCTACCAGTTAAAGTAGTCAATTCACAGATAAGATATCTAGGCATTAATGTGGAAACAACCCGAGAGTCTATCTATAATCTTAATTACCCATCAATGATTCAAAAAATATTGCAAGATATAGAGAAATGGATGTATCTTCCACTGTCACTTATGGGGCAAAGTCATCTATTAAAGATGATCAGCTTTTCTAGATTGTTATATCCCATGCAGACGATCCCGATGCTGCTTAAGTATTCAGACATTATAATTTTGGAAACAGCATTTAGATACTTCATATGGTGGGGTCGCCGCTCAAGAATATCAATGCAGAAACTACAGTTAGCAAGGGATGAAGGGGGGATCAACTTTCCCGACATACGGAGGTATAATCTAGCGAGCAACATACGTAACTGTATAGACTGGTCATCACAGTCGAGCCACTACTCTAACTTTGATAAAGAATCCCAGCTAGCTCAACCATGGGCGTTATCCGCCCTATTACTGTACATACAAAATATGCTAATGTACCTCCCTTAATGAAGAAAAGCTTACTAATAAGGGACACAGTGGCAACTTGGAAGGCTGTTTGAAAAGATTATGATTCATCCTTTTCCCTGTCCAAACACATGCTTATTTGGAACCACCCGGAATTTAAGGAAGGGGCACAAAACAAACAATTCAGGGAATGGTGGAACAAGAGAATCAGTAAGGTGAATGACTTGTGGCATGACACAGAGTATAAATACCTTATTTTTCAGGAAGTATGCTCCAAATTAGTAGCGTAGCTAGAAATGACTGGGCCCCACAGCAAATTTTTGAATAGGGCCCTCCTCCCCCAGTAATTTTTTCACAACCCCTTCCTTTCATGCCGCCCCCATTCCTGTGGCTAGTAAAGATCGCTCTCTCAGACCAGGCCTGGCAGCTGTTCCACCCGTTTTCTACACTGTTTATACTGTCACTGTATATAATTTAATCGTGTAATATTGTTGAGGGGGCCCTGACAAAATCTTTTAGTCCTCCTCCTCCCGGATGGGCCCCTTCTGGGTCAGGGTCCCAAAGAAGCCGCTTCCCCTATAACTACGCCCCTGCTCCAAATATGGACTGACCTCCAATCATATTCCGGCATACTTACAGGTCATGAACTCCCTGAATCAAGATTGAGGGATCTTTCACGACAATTTCCTATAAATCAGTTTGACTCACTGAAACAAACAAAAACACCCCTTTATTGTTATCTGATATCTCATTCAAGGTACGGAAAGCCCACTCAGAGAAATCACCGCTTAGACCCTTTAAATCCTGGGAAAAAGAACTGAAAGTCACTAATCTAGAAGATAAAATTCTCCGGGGATGGTTAGCTATCAGGAAGGTAATACCAAATGAAATTTTGTGAGAAACCCAATTTAGAATGGTACATAGGGCGATATATGGTTTTAATGAATCGCATGATAAAGCACAACAAGGTAGAATAACACATTGTCCAAAATGCAAAAATGAACAACACTAATTTACATCACGAGTTATGGACCTGCCACAATCTGTTTCCTTTTGGAAAATATTTCTGAATTGGTCCAAAGAAGTACGGAAGATTAACATCCCACTATCATCTGACATAATTCTATTTCATAACCATCCAGACAATACATCACTGGCACAAATAATTCACGTGAGCTTACTAGAAGCCAAAAGTTAAAAACCATCCACACCCTACTAATCAGACATAATAAAACAGGTGAAATGGTGCATGAGGATGGAGTTCTTAGCCGCGGAACGAAGAGAGCAGGGCAGAAGGTGGAGAAGATGGAGGAGCTTTATAACTAAGGAACTTGACAGAGAAGAAATCCAAACACTGCTAAATCCATATAGATCAACAACATGATATATAACAGAGCAGTTAAAGGGTAAACTGCGAGATTTAGATCAAAACAAAGAGGAACTTTGAACTAGATAAACTACTGAACAAAATAGGGTTCATAAACATGATGAGGCAATCAAATGATATGATAGGTGAAGACAGGGACAAAGAAAGGGAGGGGTTAATTGTTTATGTATGGCGTTGTATTCTATATTGCATGCTACTACTTGGTAAAATGTATGTACTCAGACTTTTCATGTAATACATAAGGTAATGATGGATATAACTATGTGACAAAATAAATAATAAAGTTTTGTTTTAAAAAAATAATATAAAAATCACCTGCCTAATATTCTATAGATCCAGCTTGTACCACCAAAATAGTTCTGATCCATTGAGATATGGACTCCACTAGACTTCTGAGGTGTCCTGTGGTATCTGGCAGTAGATCCTGTACGTTTCACAGTGCGACTTCCATGGATTGGACTTGTTTTTCCAGCATATTTCACAGATGGGATTGAGATCTGGTAATTTGGAGACAAGTCATCACTTTGAACTCTTTGTCATGTTCCTCCTTCCTGGCCCATGTTTGCAGTGTGGCCGGGGCATTACCCTGTTGAAAGAAGCCACTGCCATTAAGGGGCACATTCACAGTATACCAGAACTTAAGGTTTCCTGCAGAACTTTGCCCATGGTTTGTCTTCTTCCCACGGTGCAGCTGGTGCTATCTCGTCCCTAGGTAAGTGACACACATGCACCTGACTGTCTACATGATGTAACATGATTCAGCAGAGACCAGGTCGCCTTCTCCCCATAGTGCACCTGATGCCATTTCTTCTCTGGGTAAAAGTGAGACACACATTCCTGCCTGGTCGCATGATGTAATGTTCATCAGACCCAGAGATCTTCTTCCAGTAGTGTGCCTAGTGCCATTTCTTAAAGAGTAGTGAATAGTGATCTGGATGATTTAAGACTTAACTTTTACTTTTGATACAATATAAAATAAATGGGATATATCCTTCAAAATAACTCTGGCGCAACTGTTCCAGCAAGGCAGAGTTCGTCGACCAAGCAAAGGTCTTACAAAACCGGTTTCTTGACAGAGGATACCCCAATGATGTCCTGAAACAAGCATATCGGACCGCATTATCAGCAAGGTGGTCCGATCTCCTGGTACCCAAGGCTAAAGAAGACACAGAAAAGAAGATCCGCCTCATCGCAACATTTGATGAGGCATCGGGACAGATCAGGGATATCCTCCTCAAGCACTGGCCCGTCCTATTGATGGACCCCGAAATTAGGGATACAATCTTTAGTTATCCGCAGATCTCTTTTAGAGGGGGAAGCAGTCTCAAAGACATGCTTGTCCATAGCCACTACACCCCAGCTACTCAAGGGGCGACATGGTTGGACCGTAAGATCAATGGCTGTTATAGGTGCAGTGGCTGTGTGGCCTGCAAGTTATTACAAAGCAGTAAAACCTTTTTCAGCTCAAACCTACAGAAGTCCTTTATCATCAAGGATTTTATTAATTGCCGCACACGGGGTGTGATCTATAAGATTACATGCGTGTGCGGACTTGAATATATAGGAAAGACCAAAAGAGAGCTGCGTAGACGTCTCGGGGAGCATTTGGGCGATGTCACGAACGAGTGTGATACACCAGTGGCCCGGCACCTGAATGACAATCACGGCGGGGACCCCAGCTGTATTAGAGCTATAGGCATTGACAAAATCCCACCACCTACACATGGCGGATATTGGGACCATCTCTTATTACAGCGGGAAACACGCTGGACATTTCAACTCGATACAGTATCCCCTAGAGGTTTGAATGAACAGCTCCATTTCAGCTGCTTCCTGTAGTGTCTGCCCTAATGATGAACCCCACTTCCATATTCTGGTAGAACAGATCTTACCTCCTATGGTGTCTATCATTCCCTTCTTGGGTCTTTTTTCTAGCTACGGTCAAGAAATTAAAATATTAAACCACCACAAATACCATTTTCCATTTATTATATACCCACATCAGGGTTGTTTGGGTGTACACTGTATGGACATATATCCTGGTGTCCATCAACGTACACCCATACGGTGCTTATCTATTAATGCCCGTATGTATGGACCACACATGTATCTACATTGTGTCTGTTTTATGTTTAATACTGGTCCACAGTGTGTATCTGGTGACAAATCCCCCTATTCTTGTGCCTTATATACTGTGGAACCTTTTCTTATACTGACATGAGAATTCTGATGCCCGGCGAGAATATCAGTGTATCCTTCAATTGTAGCTTACTCATCGGAGGCAATGCGCCGGCGCGGTGCCTTACTTTCATTATTGGTTACTGGCGCAGGCTGACTTAGCATCACTACATGTATGCTACACTCAGGGTCCCGGTAGATTGCTCTGCGCATGCACCGCCTTACATCTCGCGACGTTTTGACGTCACTGCATTGCGCGTCGCGGACATGTGTCGATGCGCACGCGCCGCCCTTACATCTTGTGACGGCTGACGTCATTACATTGCGCGTCGCACTCACATGCCAAGTCAATGCTTAAAAAGAAAGGCGGGCTCCTGCAGCAAAAGCAGGTAACATCAATGCCTGCGGCCTCAACCTGTGTACCGCAACGAAGGAAAGGGGTGCTTCACCTGTCCCCTCTCTTTCTTTCCCTGTATGCCGTGCACCTATCTGTGCACCTTACCCCGTCTAGGAACTTTTGCCCCTAGTGGTTTTTGTACCTGTTGATGACTACTCTTCTCAGCAGTTGTTTCGTGGTAAATATCGTCTCCAGCAAGCTAATTATACTTTTTGGCCCACTCTATATATTCCCCTGATGAGAGGATTGTTTCTGCCTCAGAAACGTGCATGTTGGGATCTTTTCAGGGCTAAATAGGGAATGCAATTCCAGGGTTAGGTTCCAGACGGGGGCCCAACTAGTGGGATACCCCGTGGTTAGATCAACAGGACTATTGTAGGGTCCCAAGGGTCATCTAGGGATAGTAAGGAACATCCTCCTGTGATCCCTTCATATCATATTGACTCTCTGCTGAAAAACTGGACCACCCTGACCAGAAACATCGGAACGGAGGTGTTTGGAGAACCGGCCATCTGTAGGGTAGGACACCTGGTTTTTCAATGGTGCCGCCGTGCACCTTGTGATATGAGTGTAGCTGTGTATATTGTTATACGGCTTACACCTAATCACTGTATGTTTTCTGTTTTCTTATTGTATGTTGTTGTGCATTATGTATACACTGCCAAATCTCTTTGTCTGCACTATTGCCTGATTTATGCAGACAAGGCGTCAGTATATACTGATTGTAACTACCTTGTTTTTGTGCACATCAGCTCTTGTTACCTTAAGTGTCCGACACTGATTACATAAGTGTGGACACAGCTGCTACTGTTTCCAAAAAGAAGCCCCCTGATTGCGGGGTAGTGGTAAACGGTATTGTGTATTCAGATTTTAGTTATTTTGAGGGATATATCCCATTTATTTTATATTGTATCAAAAGTAAAAGTTAAGTCTTAAATCATCCAGATCACTATTCAATACTCTTTATGACTAGGGATGAGCGAACTCGAACTGTATAGTTCGGGTTCGTACCGAATTTTGGGGTGTCCGTGACACGGACCCGAACCCGGACATTTTCGTAAAAGTCCGGGTTCGGGTTCGGTGTTCGTCGCTTTCTTGGCGCTTTTGTGACGCTTTCTTGGCGCTTTTTGAAAGGCTGCAAAGCAGCCAATCAACAAGCGTCATACTACTTGCCCCAAGAGGCCGTCACAGCCATGCCTACTATTGGCATGGCTGTGATTGGCCAGAGCACCATGTGACCCAGCCTCTATTTAAGCTGGAGTCACATAGCGCCGCCCGTCACTCTGCTCTGATTAGCGTAGGGAGAGGTTGCGGCTGCGACAGTAGGGCGAGATTAGGCTGATTAACTCCTCCAAAAGACTTGATTAATTGATCGATCTGCAGCTGTGCATCATTGAGCTGCTGATACTCAATTGCTCACTGTTTTTAGGCTGCCCAGACCGTTTGTCAGTCACTTTTTTCTGGGGTGATCGGCGGCCATATTGTGTCTTGTGGTGCGCCAGCACAAGCTGCGACCAAGTGCATTTAACCCTCAATGGTGTGGTTGTTTTTTGGCTAAAGCCTACATCAGGGTGAAGCTGTCACACCAAGTGCATTTAACCAGCAATAGTCTGTTTATTTTTTGGCCATATACTACATCAGGGGCAAGCGGCGCCTGTCACCAAGTGCATTTAACCCTCAGTAGTGTGGTTGGTCAAGCTGTCACACCAAGTGCATTTAACCATCAATAGTGTGGTTATTTTTTGGCCATATCCCAGTCTAATTCTGTCAGTAAACTTATACCTGTCACCCAGCGCCTAAATACTAGGCCTCAAGTTTATATCCAGCTAAATCTGTCGTTACTGGTGTGGCTGGTCAAGTTATTTGGTGTCCGTCAAAGCACAGTTTTTGTTCTGGGTTGATATACAATTCCCAATTTAGCAATTTCATAATTTAGTGGTTTCTGCTGTATCAGAGCTATTTGAAATCTATCCCTAAAAGGGTATATAATATTCAACGTGCACATAGGGTCATTCTGAATAACTTCACACACACGCTACTGTGCATTTCAAAGTCTAATTCTGTCAGTAAACCTATACCTGTCACCCAGCGCCTAAATACTAGGCCTCAAATTTATATCCAGCTAAATCTGTCGTTACTGCTGTACTGTTGTGGCTGGTCAAGTTATTTAGTGTCCGTCAAAGCACATTTTTTGTTCTGGGTTGAAATACAATTCCCAATTTAGCAATTTCCTAATTTAGTGGTTTCTGCTGTATCAGAGCTATTTGAAATCTATCCCTAAAAGGGTATATAATATTCAAGGTGCACATTGGGTCATTCAGAATAACTTCACACACACCCGCTACTGTGTATTTCCAAGTCTAATTCTGTCAGTAAACCTATACCTGTCACCCAGCGCCTAAATACTAGGCCTCAAATTTATAGTCAGCTAAATCTGTGGTTACTGCTGTGCCTGTATTAGTGTAATACGGTACCTAAATAGATAGCCAGATAGTGTTAGTTGTCTTTAAAAAAAGGCCTGAATTTGAATTCAATACATTGGGTCAAATAATATTTTTGTTGTTGTGGTGAACGATAACAATGAGGAAAACATCTAGTAAAGGACGCGGACATGGTCGTGGTGGTGTTAGTGGACCCTCTGGTGCTGGGAGAGGACGTGGCCGTTCTGCCACAGCCACACGTCCTAGTGTACCAACTACCTCAGGTCCCAGTAGCCGCCATAATTTACAGCGATATTTGGTGGGGCCCAATGCCGTTCTAAGGATGGTAAGGCCTGAGAAGGTACAGGTATTAGTCAATTGGGTGGCCGACAGTGGATCCAGCACGTTCACATTATCTCCCACCCAGTCTTCTGCAGAAAGCGCACAGATGGCGCCTGAAAACCAAGCCCATCAGTCTGTCACATCACCCCCATGCATACCAGGGAAACTGTCTGAGCCTCAAGTTATGCAGCAGTCTCTCATGCTGTTTGAAGACTCCGCTGGCAGGGTTTCCCAAGGGCATCCACCCAGCCCTTCCCCAGCGGTGGAAGACATAGAATGCACTGACGCACAACCACTTATGTTTCCTGATTATGAGAACATGGGAATACCACCTCAGCATGTCTCTGATGATGACGAAACACAGGTGCCAACTGCTGCGTCTTTCTGCAGTGTGCAGACTGAAAAGGAGGTCAGGGATCAAGACTGGGTGGAAGACGATGCAGGGGATGATGAGGTCCTAGACCCCACATGGAATGAAGGTCGTGCCACTGACTTTCACAGTTCGGAGGAAGAGGCAGTGGTGAGACCGAGCCAACAGCGTAGCAAAAGAGGGAGCAGTGGGCAAAAGCAGAACACCCGCCGCCAAGAGACTCCGCCTGCTACTGACCGCCGCCATCTGGGACCGAGCACCCCAAAGGCAGCTTCAAGGAGTTCCCTGGCATGGCACTTATTCAAACAATGTGCTGATGACAAGACCCGAGTGGTTTGCACGCTGTGCCATCAGAGCCTGAAGCGAGGCATTAACGTTCTGAACCTTAGCACAACCTGCATGACCAGGCACCTGCATGCAAAGCATGAACTGCAGTGGAGTAAACACCTTAAAACCAAGGAAGTCACTCAGGCTCCCCCTGCTACCTCTTCTGCTGCTGCCGCCTCGGCCTCTTCTGCTGCTGCCGCCTCGGCCTCTTCCTCCGCCTCTGGAGGAACGTTGGCACCTGCCGCCCAGCAAACAGGGGATGTACCACCAACACCACCACCACCTCCGTCACCAAGCATCTCAACCATGTCACACGGCAGCGTTCAGCTCTCCATCTCACAAACATTTGAGAGAAAGCGTAAATTACCACCTAACCACTCTCGATTCCTGGCCCTGAATGCCAGCATTTCTAAACTACTGGCCTATGAAATGCTGTCATTTAGGCTGGTGGACACAGACAGCTTCAAACAGCTCATGTCGCTTGCTGTCCCACAGTATGTTGTTCCTAGCCGGCACTACTTCTCCAAGAGAGCCATGCCTTCCCTGCACAACCAAGTATCCGATAAAATCAAGTGTGCACTGCGCAACGCCTACTGTGGCAAGGTCCACCTAACCACAGATACGTGGACCAGTAAGCACGGCCAGGGACGCTATATCTCCCTAACTGCACACTGGGTAAATGTAGTGGCAGCTGGGCCCCAGGCGGAGAGCTGTTTGGCGCACGTCCTTCCGCCGCCAAAGATCGCAGGGCAACATTCTTTGCCTCCTGTTGCCATCTCCTCCTTCTCGGCTTCCTCCTCCTCTTCTTCCACCTGCTCATCCAGTCAGCCACACACCTTCACCACCAACTTCAGCACAGCCCGGGGTAAACGTCAGCAGGCCATTCTGAAACTCATATGTTTGGGGGACAGGCCCCACACCGCACAGGAGTTGTGGCAGGGTATAGAACAACAGACCGACGAGTGGTTGCTGCCGGTGAGCCTCAAGCCCGGCATGGTGGTGTGTGATAATGGGCGAAATCTCGTTGCAGCTCTGGGACTAGCCGGTTTGACGCACATCCCTTGCTTGGCGCATGTGCTGAATTTGGTGGTGCAGAAGTTCATTCACAACTACCCCGACATGTCAGAGCTGCTGCATAAAGTGCGGGCCGTCTGTTCGCGCTTCCGGCGTTCACATCCTGCCGCTGCTCGCCTGTCTGCGCTACAGCGTAACTTCGGCCTTCCTGCTTACCGCCTCTTATGCGACGTGCCAACCAGGTGGAACTCCACCTTGCACATGCTGGACAGACTGTGCGAGCAGCAGCAGGCCATAGTGGAGTTTCAGCTGCAGCACGCACGGGTCAGTCGCACTACGGAACAGCACCACTTCACCACCAATGACTGGGCCTCCATGCGAGACCTGTGTGCCCTGTTGCGCTGTTTCGAGTACTCCACCAACATGGCCAGTGGCGATGACGCCGTTATCAGCGTTACAATACCACTTTTATGTCTCCTTGAGAAAACACTTAGGGCGATGATGGAAGAGGAGGTGGCCCAGGAGGAGGAGGAGGAGGAAGAGGGGTCATTTTTAGCACTTTCAGGCCAGTCTCTTCGAAGTGACTCAGAGGGAGGTTTTTTGCAACAGCAGAGGCCAGGTACAAATGTGGCCAGCCAGGGCCCACTACTGGAGGACGAGGAGGACGAGGATGAGGAGGAGGTGGAGGAGGATGAGGATGAAGCATGGTCACAGCGGGGTGGCACCCAACGCAGCTCGGGCCCATCACTGGTGCGTGGCTGGGGGGAAAAGCAGGACGATGACGATACGCCTCCCACAGAGGACAGCTTGTCCTTACCCCTGGGCAGCCTGGCACACATGAGCGACTACATGCTGCAGTGCCTGCGCAACGACAGCAGAGTTGCCCACATTTTAACGTGTGCGGACTACTGGGTTGCCACCCTGCTGGATCCACGGTACAAAGACAATGTGCCCACCTTACTTCCTGCACTGGAGCGTGATAGGAAGATGCGCGAGTACAAGCGCACGTTGGTAGACGCGCTACTGAGAGCATTCCCAAATGTCACAGGGGAACAAGTGGAAGCCCAAGGCCAAGGCAGAGGAGGAGCAAGAGGTCGCCAAGGCAGCTGTGTCACGGCCAGCTCCTCTGAGGGCAGGGTTAGCATGGCAGAGATGTGGAAAAGTTTTGTCAACACGCCACAGCTAACTGCACCACCACCTGATACGCAACGTGTTAGCAGGAGACAACATTTCACTAACATGGTGGAACAGTACGTGTGCACACCCCTCCACGTACTGACTGATGGTTCGGCCCCATTCAACTTCTGGGTCTCTAAATTGTCCACGTGGCCAGAGCTAGCCTTTTATACCTCGGAGGTGCTGGCCTGCCCGGCGGCCAGCGTTTTGTCTGAACGTGTATTCAGCACGGCAGGGGGCGTCATTACAGACAAACGCAGCCGCCTGTCTACAGCCAATGTGGACAAGCTGACGTTCATAAAACTGAAACAGGCATGGATCCCACAGGATCTGTCCATCCCTTGTGCAGATTAGACATTAACTACCTCCCCTTAACCATATATTATTGTACTCCAGGGCACTTCCTCATTCAATCCTATTTTTATTTTCATTTTACCATTATATTGCGAGGCTACCCAAAGTTGAATGAACCTCTCCTCTGTCTGGGTGCCGGGGCCTAAATATATGCCAATGGACTGTTCCAATGTTGGGTGACGTGTTGCCTGATTCTCTGCTATGACATGCAGACTGATTGTCTGCTGACATGAAGACAGATCCTCTGTTACGGGACCTCTCTCCTCTGCCTGGGTGCTGGGCCTAAATATCTGGCAATGGACTGTTGCAGTGGTGGCTGACGTGAAGCCTGATTCTCTGCTATGACATGCAGACTGATTCTCTGCTGACATGAAGCCAGATTCTCTGTTACGGGACCTCTCTCCTCTGCCTGTGTGCTGGGCCTAAATATATGCCAATGGACTGTTGCAGTGGTGGCTGACGTGAAGCCTGATTCTCTGCTATGACATGCAGACTGATTCTCTGCTGACATGAAGCCAGATCCTCTGTTACGGGACCTCTCTCCTCTGCCTGGGTGCTGGGCCTAAATATATGACAATGGACTGTTGCAGTGGTGGCTGACGTGAAGCCTGATTCTCTGCTATGACATGCAGACTGATTCTCTGCTGACATGAAGCCAGATCCTCTGTTACGGGACCTCTCTCCTCTGCCTGTGTGCTGGGCCTAAATATATGCCAATGGACTGTTGCAGTGGTGGCTGACGTGAAGCCTGATTCTCTGCTATGACATGCAGACTGATTCTCTGCTGACATGAAGCCAGAGTCTCTGTTACGGGACCTCTCTCCTCTGCCTGGGTGCTGGGCCTAAATATATGCCAATGGACTGTTGCAGTGGTGGCTGACGTGAAGCCTGATTCTCTGCTATGACATGCAGACTGATTCTCTGCTGACATGAAGCCAGATCCTCTGTTACGGGACCTCTCTCCTCTGCCTGGGTGCTGGGCCTAAATATCTGACAATGGACTGTTGCAGTGGTGGCTGACGTGAAGCCTGATTCTCTGCTATGACATGCAGACTGATTCTCTGCTGACATGAAGCCAGAGTCTCTGTTACGGGACCTCTTTCCTCTGCCTGGGTGCTGGGCCTAAATATCTGACAATGGACTGTTGCAGTGGTGGCTGACGTGAAGCCTGATTCGCTGCTATGACATGCAGACTAATTCTCTGCTGACATGAAGACAGATTCTCTGTTACGGGACCTCTCTCCTCTGCCTGGGTGCCTGGGCCTAAATATATGACAATGGACTGTTACAGTGGTGAGTGACGTGAAGCCTGATTCTCTGCTATGACATGCAGACTGATTCTCTGCTGACATGAAGCCAGAATCTCTGTTACGGGACCTCTCTCCTCTGCCTGGGTGCCGGGGCCTAAATATCTGACAATGGACTGTTCAAGTGTTGGGTGACGTGAAGCATGATTCTCTGCTATGACATGAAGACTGATTCTCTGCTGACATGAAGCCAGATTCTCTGTTAAGGGACCTCTCTCCTCTGCCTGGGTGCCTGGGACTAAATATCTGACAATGGACTGTTACAGTGGTGGGTGACGTGAAGCCAAATTCTCTGCTATGGGACCTCTCTCCAATTGATATTGGTTAATTTTTATTTATTTTATTTTTATTTTTATTCATTTCCCTATCCACATTTGTTTGCAGGGGATTTACCTACATGTTGCTGCCTTGTGCAGCCCTCTAGCTCTTTCCTGGGCTGTTTTACAGCCTTTTTAGTGCCGAAAAGTTCGGGTCCCCATTGACTTCAATGGGGTTCGGGTTCGGGACGAAGTTCGGATCGGGTTCGGATCCCGAACCCGAACATTTCCGGGAAGTTCGGCCGAACTTCTCGAACCCGAACATCCAGGTGTTCGCTCAACTCTATTTATGACTTATGCAAGTGATCATTTGTATACATCAACCCTTCTGATTTACTAGTACCATTTCTTCCCCAGAGAAATGACTTACACACTTCTGGCCATCCACATGATCTGACATGATTCTTTAGACCAAGCTGCCTTTTTCCATTGTTCCATGGTCCAGTTCTGATCTTCACGTGCCCATTGTAGGCAATGTCCTGCTTGTCCTGACACTTTTATATCATTCCTAGGAGCAACGTTGTCAGCAATTTGCTTTACAGTAGCTCTTCTGTGGGATTGGACATGCAGGGCTAGCTTCACCCTTCACCATATTAATGGACCTTGGGTGTTCATGACTCTGACACCAGTTCACCTGTATTCAGTTGGCCCCATGACATAGATGATTTCCAAGACATTGTCTATCAGGATGGGAATCAGACCAAATTTAAGTAGTTGTTATGGCAAATGTATTGGGAAGTAGCATGGAGATCTGGAGTCTCATTGTCCAGACATTGGCCAGGAAGTCAGGAAAACACAATTGTGGTACCAGGGTTAGAATGTGAGTGAGGTTGTTTGAAAGGTCAAATATCTGGTAAGCGATATCAAGTGACACAAGATATTCTGCACTGTAGGGAGTAGTGGAGGAGAGTGACCAGTGAAGCCAAGTTTTTGGTAACAGGATTCATGCAGAGTAGGGTATGGTATTTTATACAGTGTGGAGTAGTGGAGGAGAGTAGTTAGTAGAGCCAAGGTTTCGATAACACTAATCCAGCTGAGCCGGGTATGTATGTGGTACAATAGGGAGTAGTGGATAGTCAGTAAAGCCAAGGTTTCTAATCCAGCCAGGTCTTCAGTAGAGTATCAGTTAGCACGGAATCCTGTGTGTTACTGAATTAAGTATAGAAAACGTACTCTTTTATTGTGCATGAGCCACCCAGCAAGCTGGCGGGATACAGGTAACCTGTTGTCATGAACCAGTGGGTGTGAACCCACTGTGCCATGTGACCAACCTCTTCTAATGGCGTTGTCTAAGTGAATCCCTCGTTCTTCACAGTACACTTGGTGGTAGGGTTAGACTTTACAGAGGAGAATACCAGGTCACTGCCTCTTGAGGAGGATTGGCAATTGAATAAGCTGGTCCAGAACCAGGAGCAACAGTGTAGGACCGAATTAGGAGGCAGAGGTGAAGTCAAACAAGTAATAGGTCAGGGCAGGTTGCACAGGGCAGCCAATCCGAGTCGGCAACAGCAGAGTCAGGGCAAAGCAGGCAGGGATCAAACAGATAGCAGAGTCCAGGAATACAAGCACGAGTCAGGTACACAGGAACACAAGCAGAGATAACAGCAACCTTTTCTGAACACAAGGACCTTGATGCTCAGGCACCAAGGAAGGGGGCTGGACCACTTATATATGTGCAGAAGGGCTAAGATTGGTCAGCAAGGTCACATGATCTAGCGCATAAAGCACAGGAAGTGACGCACGCAGGCCCTTTAGGAAAAGCTACAGGGAACAAGTTGAAAACATGCTGTGCCCAGGGCTGGAAGGAAACTGTGGAGCGGATTCCAGGAAGGACAATACCTTCAAAGACAGAGCCCAGGACTGCGGCAGTAAATGGGGAAACACTGGCAGCAGATCACCGCTGAACTCGGAGGCCGGGACCACTGCGGTAAGCTGACAGCAGCCGCTGTTACACCCGTCCAGCAAACTGCAAATCTCCTGCCAGACATGGCACCAGCTCCCTGGGTCAGCAAGAGCTGGCCAACTTGCCCTGAATCACCCCGTTCACTACAGGCCCAGGAACCAAACTCCCTAACTCTGAGCAGTCCTGTATGGAATCCTATCTTGCGTTCACCTGGTAGCTGCTAGCAGGTGGAGAGGACAGGTCGAGTAGTCATGCTAGCAGGGGGCAGAAATAGAGTGGTCAAACATCAAAGCCAATACAGTATCCAATAGCAATGTCAGAGACAAGCTGAGAAAAGAACCCAAAGAGACAAAAGTACACAGTTGAAAAAGCAGGAGAACAATCTGAGGTCAAACACAGCAACCAAAAAGGAGAAAAGGAGAAGGAAAAAATTATTGGGTAAACAAGTCGGGATCAGAAACACCAGTATACTCGCAATATGAGGATAAAAGAACAATTGGCATTGCGCAATATCACATTAGGGTTTAATTAACAAATCTCACTGCTCCATTTCAGAAGGTGATCTTGCCACAGCTCTCAGGCTATGCCCTCTCCTGCCTCTTTGACCGGCTTCTGGAGCAGAGATTTTTACACCCTGCCATCCAGGGACAGGCAGACTGCACTGGAGCATGAAGAGCCATCCAGCTTAGTATTATCCTTCAACTACATGCTCAAAAACAACAGGACATGGTCCTACTGAAAAATATTCACCTTGCCCATAGTATTAAAGCAATTTTCATTCCCCACTGTTTTATTTAAATAAACCAGTACTGAGTCCATAATAGGAAAGAGCAATGAAAAATGTTCAATTTTTTTTCTTTTACTGTTGCATTTTTTTTTTTTGTTACGTGTCCCGTGACATACTGTCTGTTCTCCACAAAAAAGCTCATGCACTGAGGTAATTGAAACATAACTCACAGTAAATTACATCTCCCTGTTAAGGGCAGGGTCGGTAAGGCTGTATTCTCATTTCCAGAAGTCATTTTCTCAGGGAAACACATATACCTCTAAAAGGCATATTTAAGGGAAGAAAATTCATTCACAGCAGATTCAAGAACAAAGGAAAACAATATTTAGCTTTTGTGCTTATTTAGAAGAGAAGGCGGCAGCTGCAAGTACTGGGAAAAGTCTGGTCGGGAGGGAGCAGTACCATAAAGCTGGGTGACTAATGGCGACTTTTATTGTCTACGATGGTCATGGCAAATTTTAGTTCGCAAAAGAAACGGTTTCTTAAGCCATGAAATATTGCTCACTGCAAGCACATACCGCGTGATGATAACATGGGCCAAAGAGTCTGTGGTTGGCAACTTATGATATGGAGCAAGTATGAAGTGTGGACAAATAAATCCTTCTTATGACTCTTGAAGGCCATGGACACTGTTGATAAGGTGAAATGATTAGGTTTAGAGATAAATGAATCATTTCGGAATGCATCCTGAATTTTCAAAAAAAAATCCAACTCTAACAGACCAGAATTTCTTGCAATTCATTTTAGACAAATCAGAGAGAAACAGACAGAGAGAAAGAACATAATATGCTTCTCTGGGTTTCTGGGGAAAACATTTGTCTTATGGGTTCTAATTCTCCTTATGGGGAGCATCTAGTATATGTGAGGAATATTGTAGGCCAGTAAATGCTGCTCTGGATTTCCGGGAAAATATATGCAAATTAGCATATTTTACTTCTGCTGGCATCCGACTTACTTAGCTTTATTTTCCTTCTTGGAAGTAAAGCTAAATTGAATTTCTTTACTAGAAACCCAAAGATGTACAAATTATCTTTCCTTTTAAAAGGAAGAGAAAGCTTAGCAACTCTGATGCCAGCAGAAGTAAAATATGCTAGTTTGCATATATTTTACCCAGGAACCCAGAGCAACGTTGCTTGGCCTACAAAGAAAAATCAAAAACCTATACAAGGTTAAGGGTAGAGAAAATTTACAAAAAATATATATGGCTTTTAGCCAATTACCCTAGATTAATGTCTCTTGGTAGCCCAAGAGCAACTGGGCATCTGTCAGCAGATTTGTACCTATGACACTGGCTGACCTGTTAGATTTGTGCTCGAAAGCTGAAGGCATCTGTGTTGGTCCCATGTTCATATGTGCCTGCATTGCTGAGAAAAATTATAGTTTAATATATGCAAATGAGCCTCTAGGAGCAACAGGGGCATTGCCGTTACACCTGGAGGCTCTTTTCTCTCTGGAACTGCCGCACCCTCTCCACTGTGATTGACAGGACTAGGCAGTGAAAACACCATCATGCCTGCCTGGCCCTGTCAAAGTGCAGAGGGCGTGGCTATTGCAGAGAGAGCAGAGCCTATAGGTGTAATGGTAATGCTCCATTTACTCCTGGATGCTTGTTTGCATATATTAAAACCTCATTTTTCTCAGCCATGTGGCTACATATGAACATGAGACCAACACAGATGCCTTCAGCTGCCAAGCACACATGTAACAGGTCAGCCAGTGTCATAGGTACAAATCTGCTGAAAGATGCCCTTTTATTATTAATAGTATAAAAAAATAAAAAATTAACCCACAATTGTTAAAAAAATATATAGTACATATCCCAGCTGTAGCTGTTTAGTTGTAGTTATTAAGAAGTGGATATCCTAGCTATTTATCTTTCCAAAAGGTAGCTACTGAGCGTCACTTGCTGCCGTTATATATTGATAGTATATTGCTTTATGTGAATTCTTGGAAACCACTTGATGCATTTATAACGCAATCACTTACCTCCTAGCAGTAAGTCAAGTTCATCAATGGACTTGCGCTATTCACTTGCAAGGTTATATGTATCTTCACTAGTTAGAAGCTTTAGAAGCTATATTCCTTCCTTTGCTGTTTTAACAAGATGCCTACCGTGCACCCGCCAACCAGATTATGATTCACTGCCCCGGCTACATGCGCGACGCCTCGTGCGCACTTACTAGCCAGATATTTAGTTACTGTCTCGGCTTTAAGAGCAAGAAATCTTTTGCACACCCACCAGCCAGATTGCTAATTCACTGCCTCAGCTGCCAATCCCCCCACCGAAATTACGACTATGTAGACACCTCATTAGCAGCCATCTTGATTGAAGATCCCGCGTGAAATCTTGTGCGGGGTGACGTCACCATGTCAACCAGTGTGATAACGTTATCACTCACCGCGCAAGATTTCACTCAGGATCTTCAAATGGATGAGGTATTTTTTTAACCCCTGAAACGCCTAAATTTTTATACCATCAGTGATGAATGTGGCAGCATCTGAGGGGTTCAATGACATGGGTGGCGCTATCGCTGTTCCCCTTCATTGCACCCGCTGCTTACAAAGAAATGTGCTTTGTGATGAAGTCAAAGTTTTCATATCTTCACTCATCTTTAATAGATATATTTGTGCCTCTTCTGGGTTTTGGACCCTTTTTTGGTTTTGGCTTACAAATACTGATGCAAAAATACTGACTAAATACTGACCGTGTGAAAGAGACCTTTACATGGTTATTGCAATATAATTAATGTGCAAAAATGTCACCTAAACAACATTTTTTGTGTATCTATCACCAGGGTCAACTTTAAACGCCCCCTTTTTAAAAAATTTACTTATTAGCCAATTGAACCTGGCCTAAAATAATCCTCATGCATTCTAGATGATCTCCATAATGAGGAAGAGTACTCCCCTGAACCCAAAACAGGCCTCTCAGCTAGTTAAGCTGATTTTCTCTGCTCTGATAAAGTGTAATTGTAGGAAAGAGCTGTGTGCAGACGAGATGCTGATTTAGCTATTATCTAAGTTATTCTTTAAGGTCTGTTTAAAAGACTAAGCATTCATTTTGGATAGGTATGTTTTATCTGCTGGTTTGAGACACACTTTTTGGAAGGAAAACAACTTTGCATGCCTGTTTACCAGAGGAGTGTTTTCTGTTGCTTGGCCTATTCTGCATCTACCTTTCCTAGTTCAGAAGAATTAAAACTAAATGAGTTTGAACAAATTTGCTCTTCCTTATCACAGTATTGTAATTGCACAGTGAAAGTGATGTCTTTGAACTGTAATAACGACTGTAAGAATTTCCACCATGAGGTCATTGCATACTCATATTTATGTAATTGTACATTCACTTTGTAAAGATGACAAGAAATTGCATCAATTTTGGATTCAACGTGAATTTTTCAAAAACTTCACCTTATCTTAAAATCAAAATCTGTAGGTCAGACTTCATGACACTTTCATTGAAAAGTGACATTTATATACCAGTTGTCCTTCCGAAAAGGAAATATAAATAATCATCTCACACCAGCAGATGTAATGTTGCTATACAAAGTCAATGCTAAGCTATTTAAACAAACCACAAATCATAACCTGTATAATACCTAAATCAGCATCTCATCTGTGCACATCCCTTTCCAGGTGCATAGCATTTTAGCAGAGCAGAAGAATTGTCTTTGTTGGGGTCTAGGGAGTACTTTTTATCATTATGGAGAGCACCTAGGATGCGTGAGGAGTATTGTAAACCAGGCAACGCTGCTCTGGGTTCCTGGGAAAACCTAAGTGAATTACTATATCTTACTTTACTTCCTTTTCCTATCTAATTTGCATATCTTTAGGTTTCTGGGAAATATATTCAAATTAGCTTTCTTTCCAAAAGGAAAATAAAGATAAGTTTGCATATATTTTCCCCAGAAATCCAGAGCAGCATTGCCTGGCCTACAATACTAGGCCTTCTCCATAATGAGAAATAAAATCTACCAGGCAACTCATATATTTTCCCAGAAACCCAGAGTAGCATGCAAGTCTTTCTCTCTCTCTCTCTCTTTCTCTCTTAATCTAAAAAATATGAGAAAGTGTTGTATAACAATTTACAGAGCAAGTGAAGCATATCTGATTTTTAAAATTCACTGAATAGGATGCAAAACTAATTTCAAAACATGTGCTCATCTCTAATTAGTTTAGTGGCTAACTGAAGGTGTACTAAGTTTCAGTCTGCAATCTTCATTTCTTCATTCATTTTCAGATATTCCGATATTGAGTTTACAACCTGCTCCTGTTGGCTTTACTAGTGCTCATGTAGCAGCACAGCTTTCTTTCTGGACTATACTCCCATTTTACAAACTAATACAACCCATGAAGGATATCCTCGCCTCTGTGCCAACACAGACACTGATGTTAACTGTGTGTGTGATTTCACCCTCCCTCTCCCTGTAGATTCTGCTCTGTATTCTTAGCTTTTTCCTTACACTACACATTCTTAGCATTTATCTGCTGGAGCCTCACCAGGCAGACCATGATGATGCCTATACCTCTCCAGTGGTTCTAATTAGAGATGAGCGAATCGAAGTTGACTAAGTGAATTTGATCCAAATTTCAGGAAAAATTTGATTGCATTAAATTTGAGTTTCCTCACGCTTCTAAAATGGCTGCTAGGACATGGAGCAAAGGACTCTGGGAACGAGCAATCACCCACAATGCCATGCAGGCAGCCAATCAGCAGCCAGCCAGCCCCTGTGATGTCACAGCCCTATAAATAGCCTCAGCCATCTTGGATTTTGCCATTTTCCAGTGTACTTAGTGCAGGGAGATGTCAGCAGGCGCTAGGGACAATGGTAGGAAAGACTTCATTGTGCTAAAAAAGTGATGTACAAGTTCAGGGAAAGATTATTCAAGGTGTAGGGAAAGAATAGGGAGGAATCATCTACACTATAAAAGGAGAACAGAGTGCAATAGGAAAGAGTACAGCCTGGGTAATAGGAGCGATTCTATTACACCTTGCTTCACTTATTTGGGATCCAAATCGCTTTTAGGTTGTTTGCACTATATGATACATCACTAATTTCAGCAAACCTTGCTTGTGATTGGGGTGCAAGGTCTGTGATGCAGCCATTTACGGGGTGTATTAATATGAAAGATATTGTCACGGCCATGGCTATGACCGTGACTCTCTATCCGCATGCGGTTGCCTGCGGTTTCGTGTAGGTTAAAACCACAGGTGAGGGCCGCTGGCGTGTGGCCTAACTTGTGGTTGCCGCGGGCAACCCGTGTCTCATGTGTATGTGCAGCAGCAGTCTGAGCGTGGCTAGGCAGCGTGCTGCAGTAGCATGCGGTCTCACCTGACTCCCTTTTTGTTAGGTGTGTGTGTTGTGTGCACGGTGTATTATGTTTTGTGTGCACTTCCCCTTATATGTGTGTTTTCCCTTCTGTGTACTGGAAGGGTTAACTTCCTTCCCAGTGTGTGTGATGTCACTGGGTGTGGTTGACCGGTGGGTGTGGCCTTTGGGCCTATATAACCTCTCTCTGTGGCAGGGCTCAGTAGGTTGCTGCAGCCTTGCTAGCTGGAGCAGCCGCCTGTGTTTTTCCATCTGCCTGTGAGAGCCACCACTGTGGTCATAAGATTTATGTATGCCTATGTCTTTATGTGTGTGTTGTAGCAAGTTGTTTCTGTTGGGACCCTTATGTGTTTGTGCAGCATACGGTTCTGGATCCCTGTCTGTTTAGGGATCCAGTCAGCAGGGCTGTGGCAGGTTGGTGAACTTCTGTTCACCTGCCATTTCCGTATTGCTGTTTCTGTCCCCCTTTTCCCAACAGCTTGGCCATTGAGGTTACTGCTCCTCCGTGTCAAGGAGGAGTAGGTTGCCTTACCCAGCTCCTAGCTCAGGGATCTGCGGAGGGTAAGATAGGGCTCCGAGGTTCCTGCGCATGGGCCCTCCTACCCTAAAGGTCGGCCCATGCAGGTTAGGAGTTAGGGTCAGGGTAGGGATGCTGTAGGAGGTGACCTGCTCCCTATCCTGTGGCCTCATGGCCGAGTAGCCACTTCACCACCTGGCATCTCACGGCTGAGGGTTTCCCCCATCCTCAGCCGTGACAGATATGTACTTCCTATTAGCGTTTCTGCATTGATTTTACATTGTTTAACTTTTTTTGGGGGGGTTATTATTAGGAAAAAAAAGGGAAAAATATATGACATAATTGCTGTTCAGCGGTGAAGTTACATTGTACTGCCGCCATTTGGGAGGTGTATTAATAGGATAGATACATACGTCCTGTTAGCGGTCCTGCGTTCATTTCACATTGTTTAACTTTTTTTGGGGGGGGGTGCAGTGGACCACTCTTAGGCATTTGGGGTTTCCCTTGCCCCTTAGGAGTTTTTTACGAAATATGTCCCTCTTATAAACCAAGTAGTCGCGACGTCAGTTGCAGTTAAACAATGAGGACATGGAGTCCCCTTTGTAGATGGTAATGTTGGTACCCAGGTGTAGGATTGCCAAAGTGGTGTAGAGTGGCCTACAATCTCTCAGAAGGTGTTGTATGCATGTGTCACAGTGCTCCTACCTGGATATCCTTGGATCCCAGACATGGTGGTCCGAAGCAGTGCAAAAAGGGGGTGTTGAACTTGGGTAGTGAATACGTAGAATAAATGGAGTCCAGACTTTGTATTAACGTTGAACACAGCATTACTTAAATAAACAGTAATTCGAACTGTTTCCAGACTTTATCTTGGTCATCAGCAGGTATTGGCTTAACTTCTGTCAGGCAAACACTTCTGCAACAATCACAGCTCTGCTATGCTGTAGCTTTCTCATCTCTGCTATGCTGTAGCTTTCTCAGCTCTGATATGTTAGCTGGGTTAAATAGAAACTTTTCCTCTTCTGCTGGAACTTAGCTTAGCTGTAGTCTGTCTCTTACTTTATCTTTAGTCCTAGGAACTTTTTCCTGGCTTCAAGCTCACTTTGCTTGGATATAGGCAATGCAAGCCCAGGAGGAGACATGCAATCACGTATAACTCACAGCCAGGCAGGGCATGCGGTCCCAGCAGAACCGGCAGTGCTCTGCTGGCCGACACACAACCTCTCCCTAAGCAGGGGAAAGCTAGGCTCTACACAACCTGTCCCCAGGGAGAGGAACGCTAGACTGACCTTCACTTAACTAAACTCCTCCCTCTCTAGAGAGGGGAATAGAATGGAAGAAGACTCTGCATAGTCTGCATAGAACATAGCTCTGCACAGATTGCCGTTACCTGCTGGTGAACCAGGCACATTACATTTTAACAGTTACAAAATCAGGAAATGGCAATAACTACCGTATATATGAGATGACACAGACATGATGCACCAACAAAGATAGTGGGGGTTATAAAGAAGGTGGTAATGCCACTTTGGGGTATTACAGGTGTATTAATAGAAAAAAAAATTGCTGTTCAGCTGTGTAGTTACATTGTAGTACAGCCATTTACGTGGTGTAGAAAAATAAACTATACGTACGTCACATCACCCGTTCTGTGGTGAATTGTGATGGTTATATATTTTTTTTGTGGTGTGGAAATAGGAAAAAAAAGGAGAAAATATATGTCATAATTGGCTTTCACCGGTGAAGGTACATTGTACTACAGCCATTTACGTGGTGTATTAATGGGAAAGATACGTACGTCCCATTAGCTGTTCTGCAGTGATTTGTGATTTTTTTTGGGTGGTGGAGGGAGTTTATTAATTAGAAAAAAAAATTATATATATATGTATTAATTGTCGTTCAGCGGTGATGTAATATTGTACTACAGCCTTTTTCTGGGGGGTATTATTTTATTTAATTCTTTTATCAAATGTCAGACAGACGGCAGTGGCCAAAACGTTTCGGCTGCAGGCAACAGAAGAAAGGGGGGTGGCAGCAGGGGTCACAGCGAGAGGCCTGATTTCCCGGTGTCATCTGGAGGTCGTGTCTTGACCAGCAACCCAGCAGTGCTTGAATGTTTGACTCGGTCTTTGAGTTTGTCGCAAGTGACCGTGTCCTCTGACACGACCCTTAGTTGGCATGACCCGGGAGCAGGCCCGGTGCCCCCACCTGTCCTGAACCTTCCTCTGTCCACTTTTTAGCAAGGACCAGCTACTAGAGTACAGTCAGCAGCTACTGCCCAGCCAAGATCTGGAGGAGACATCCTACGCTTCCTCTGGTAGGCGGGAAAGTAGTGATGAGGTGAGTCGCGTGGGAGCAGGTGTTGCGAGCGGTCAGGTTCCTGGCCCTGAGAACGTTGAGGGGGACATCAGTGACGTACAGACAGTAGCGGATGATGATTATGATGATGTAGCCGATTGCACTTGGGAGCCGGGTGAAGAAGGGGCTTTATCTAGGAGAAGAGAGTGGCAGCTTGCGTGTGAAGCAGTGACTGAGCCAACAGGGTGACAGCGTGGCTGTGAGTCAGCAGGGTGGCAGCAGTGGGAGATCGGGAGAGAAAAACGTGCCCAGAGTAGACCACCTGCTTCGCAGGAGCCTACCGGCCCCGAAAGTGGCGGTGTAGGGGTTCACAGAGGCAGCGGTAGCAGACAGTCAGTGCGGAGTGTTAGGGGTAAAATCACCTACTTGGCGGTGTGGCAGTTTTTTGTTGAGCCGCCGGAAGGGGTGAACATGGCCATATGTAGAATCTGTTGGCAGAGGGTGAAGCATGGCCCTGCGTCAACATATGCAGCGTGAACATAAAGTGGCCTGGGAGAACCGTGGCTCTGATGTGGTGGTCCAGCCTGCCGCAACAACCACTGCATCACCCAGTGGCACGCACCCGGAGTCAGGCAGTCAAGGCTCCATCACCTCAGCCGAAGGGAGCTGTCTGTAATTCCCATCATCTGCTGGGTTTGATACTGCTGCTCCTCCTCCTCCTAGTCAGTCATTCTGTCAGCAATCGATCACCGAAGCGAATGCCAAGAGACAACAGTATGCATGCACTTATTCAACAGCACAGAAGCTAAATGCGCTCCTGGCCAAGTTGCTGGCGCTACAGTCCCTCCCTTTCCAAGTGTTGACTCTGCACCTTTCAGAGAACTGATGGCTTGTGCCAGTGTCAGACTGGGGTACCCAGTAAAATTTATTTTGGGGGCCCACCATACGGATACATTCAAATATAATAAATATCTATCAAGTTTTTTGTATGAACATAAGCTGGTTGAGGTTCTGTACACTGAATATATGTACAAACCGGATTCCCAAAAAGTCGGGACACTATACAAATCGTGAATAAAAACTGAATGCAATGATGTGGAGATGGCAAATGTCAATATTTTATTTGTAATAGAACGTAGATGACGGATCAAACGTTTAATCCGAGTAAATGTATGTAAATGTCGCGGCCATGTTGATTGAGGATCTCATGCGCAGCGACTTATGACGTTACCATGCCGTCCAGTATGATGATGTCATTACGCACCGCAAGAGATTTCGTGCAGGATCTTCAATCAAGATGTTCGCGGCGGCCTCTTCATGCTCAAATGGATAAGATGAGTTTCCATCTGAGATCCGTTTTTTCAGACAGAAAAAAAGTTCTGCATGCAGTACTTTTTTTCAGTCTAATAAAACGGATCACTGACGGAAATGACTCATACGGATGCCAAATGTGCAACAGGATCTTTTTTTTTTTTTTTTTACAGGGTCCTGTATTTTTATCTGTTCTTCTGACGGATCAGAAGAATGTAAAATGAAGCGGAGATGTGAACTCTCCCTTATTTGATCAGTTAAGCTTCATTCACACGTCAATGTTTGGTTCATCAGTGATTGTGAGCCAGAACCAGACATGGAGCCTCCACAGACATAAGGTATAAGGGAAAGATCTGCACCTCTTCTGTGGTTAGAGCTGCACCTGGTTTTGGCTCACATATCCTACTAATAAAAATCACTGACCAAATACTGACGTGTGAATGAGGCATAATTGTGAACCAAAACCAGTTTCGGGTCTAAAGCACAGAACAGGTGCAGATCTTTCCATTATACCTTATCCTCTGTGGAGTCTTCAATCCTGGTTTTGGCTCACAATAAGGCCTCATGCACACGGCTGTTATATTTTTTTGACGGACTGGAACCACGGATCACGGATGTGGATGGCAAACGGTGCATTAGCCGAGTTTTCAACAGACCCGTTGAAAATCTATAAGTCCACAGAAAATCACGAAAAACGACACAACGGACACGGAATAAAACAACGTATGTATTTTGCGGTCTGCAAAAAATGGATCTGCAAAAAATACGGATGAAGTCCGTGTGCATTTCATATTTTGCGGGACGGAACAGCTGGCCCCTAATAGAACAGTCCTATCCTTGTCCGTAATGCAGACAATAATAGGACGTGTTCTATTTTTTTGTGGAACGGAAATTACGGACATAAGTAAACGGAATGCACACGGAGTAACTTCCGTTTTTTTTTGCCGACCCATTGAAATTAATGGTTCCGTATACGGACGGACACGGAAATAAAATACGTTTGTGTGCATGAGGCCTAACTCATGGAAATAACTGATCAGGCCACCCTGAAAATGATCAGGCATCTGCAGAACATGGACAGACCCTGAGGAGGTCCTGGAAATCCTCATTAGCTTCAGCAGATCCCATGAGAAGGAATGTGGGAGCATCAGAAATAATTCACATGTTTAGGTCTATTTTCTTCATCATTTAGTATAATAATTCAGGATAATTTTGCTTTCTGTTCATTTTCAGCACGCAGGGAGAAAATGATTGTTACATTAAGATGTTATTTTTATTCATCGCAGAAATCTAAAGTGCATCAAACTCTTAATGGGAACAAAACTTTTAAAAGCTCCTTGAAGCCTGTATACGTCTCCGTGTACAATCTGCACTTTAAGTGCCAGCCCCATTATCGCTGCCTCCAGGAAAAGGTGATCTGCAAATCTGTGTCAGATCCCTCACAAGTAATAATGTTTCCCCTATGGACACAAATACATCAATAGGGGGTATTAGAAAATAATAGTAAAATCGCTTGTGTGCAAATCTAACATGTGAAGCCCGTCTCATGATCTCTCTTCCATGTTAAGATATATTCTGCAGTAAAGTCTCGGCATACGAAGATGATTACAGGTTGGTCGGATTAGACACTGGGTTTTACCACAAGAAGGAGTAAAAAGTGCTTCCCCTGCTGCCCTAGAGGCTCTCAGAGGCTACTTTTGAGTAGTGTTCCTCCAGGTGAGAGATTGTTGACTGCTAGACATGCCTTTACGACACACTCCGAGACATTTTTCCGACTTTTAGAGGGAGAACATCATTGAAATGAGGGAAGCAGGATGGTCGTTTCCAGGGATTGTCCATCATCTAGGCTGTTCTGACCTCGCTGTTAGGAGATGTTTGAGCAGTGGTTACATGAGGGTGCGCACAGTGATCATTGTTACATGAGGGTGCGCACAGTGATCATTGCTACATGAGGGTGCGCACAGTGATCATTGTTACATGAGGGTGCGCACAGTGATCATTGTTACATAAGGGTGCGCACAGTGATCATTGTTACATGAGGGTGCGCACAGTGATCATTGTTACATGAGGGTGCGCACAGTGATCATTGTTACATGAGGGTGCGCACAGTGATTATTGTTACATGAGGGTGCTCACATTGATCATTGTTACATGAGGGTGCGCACAGTGATCATTGTTACATGAGGGTGCGCACAGTGATCATTGTTACATGAGGGTGCGCACAGTGATCATTGTTACATGAGGGTGCGCACAGTGATCATTGCTACATGAGGGTGCGCACAGTGATCATTGTTACATGAGGGTGCGCACATTGATCATTGTTACATGAGGGTGCGCACAGTGATCATTGTTACATGAGGGTGCGCACAGTGATCATTGTTACATGAGGGTGCGCACAGTGATCATTGTTACATGAGGGTGCGCACATTGATCATTGTTACATGAGGGTGCGCACAGTGATCATTGTTACATGAGGGTGCGCACAGTGATCATTGTTACATGAGGGCGCGCACAGTGATCATTGTTACATGAGGGTGCGCACAGTGATCATTGTTACATGAGGGTGCGCACAGTGATCATTGTTACATGAGGGTGCGCACAGTGATCATTGTTACATGAGGGCGCGCACAGTGATCATTGTTACATGAGGGTGCGCACAGTGATCATTGTTACATGAGGGTGCGCACAGTGATCATTGTTACATGAGGGTGCGCACAGTGATCAGGCTCCAGACACCAGTAGAGAGGATGGTTTGAACCTCCGACAAGTATGAGCTGCTCCCATAGTTTCATTGTTCACCATCCAGACGCAGGTGGCCCCTTCATTACACCCCTGTCTCTGCTCGGACCATTTCCAGGAGCTTAGCAGAAGGAAATGTATTTGTCCTGCCATTGACTGACAGCCATGAATGAAAAACCTAGACTGCTACAGACTGGAACCGTATCAGTGTTGAGTGAAGCGAAGCATTTGAAGTGGAATTCGGTCCAAAGTTTAGGAAAACTTTGATTTCCCAGAAAGATTATCAAAAATAGGGTTATTCACTTTAGAAAAAAGACGACTGAGAGTAGATCTAATTAATATGTATAAATATATCAGGGGTCAGTACAGAGATCACTCCCATCATCTATTTATCCCCAGGACGGTGACTGTGACGAGGGGACATCCTCTGCGTCTGGAGGAAAGAAGGTTTGTACACAAACATAGAAGAGGATTCTTTACGGTAAGAGCAGTGAGACTATGGAACTCTCTGCCTGAGGAGGTGGTGATGGTGAGTACAATAAAGGAATTCAGGAGGGGCCTGGACGTATTTCTGGAGTGTAATAATATTACAGGCTATAGCTACTAGAGAGGGGTCGGGGAACCAGGGAGTTATTTTGATGCCTGACTGGAGTCGGGAAGGAATTTTGGCTTCTACCTCAAAGGGTTTTCTGCCTTTCTCTGGATTAACTTGCAGGATAACAGGCTGAACTGGATGGACAAATGTGGAAAACGCTCATGCGCTAGGGACAGTGTTGCTGCTATAATCAATCCACCATGTTCTGCCATCTTGTCTTAACCCTAATAATTTTGAAAAGTAAAATACCACTAGGTTCATAGTAGGGAGGGATCCCGGAGCTTATAGAGGTATCCACATAGGACTATGGTCATCCTTGATGTGGATCCCTCAATTTTTTTGCTTTGAAGAAGGTTTTCACGCCTCAATGCTGTGCACCATCTCTGGTAACATCACAAAGGAGGACAGGGGCTGCTGCACACGCGATCCGGCTCCCCCAATTCTTGTCGGAGGGAGCAGGATCACACCGGGATGACCAAGGCATCTGAAGGGTTAAAAGGACATTAGTGCTGGGTGTCTGCTCTTTACAACAGCAGACACTCGGGGTTAATGGCAACTTTTCCTGTATAGCTCAGTGCCAGACATTTTGTTATTGCCTGTGGTGGCGAGGACCTATAGTGTACAGAGCAGCTAGAGAACGGGCGTTGTTAAGATAGTGATTTAGAGGCCCAGACATCTTGCATGATCCTAGTAGTTCTATTTCACTAATTATAGAATAGGGAATCTTGTTTAAATCATTAAAGGGGTTTTCTGAGATTTTAATACTGATGACTAGGGTTGAGCGAACCCGAACTGCAAAGTTCGGGTTCGTACCAAACTTTAGGATTTTTGGACCCCGGACCCGAACATTTCAGTAAAAGTTCGGGTTCGGTGTTCAGCGTTTTAGTGGCGCTTTTTGAAAGGCTGCAGGGCAGCCAAATCAACAAGCGTTTAATTAGTGTGCCCTTAGAAGCCATCACAGCCGTGCCTACTAATGGCCAGTGCAGCATGTGACCCAGCCTCTATATAAGCTGGAGTCACGTAGTGCCGCACGTCGCTCTGCTGTGCTTAGTGTAGGGAGAGGATGCTGCTGCTGTGAGGGAGAGAATAGGAGAGAATATGAAATCATAACTTGTTGTTAACTCTGCGATCTACAGCGATTTTTTTTTGTGGGTGCAATGCAAACATTTCTGTACCCTGCCCTGAGTCCAGTGACACAGAAATATAAGTTTTATCGGTCTGTTAGTTAGGTGGGAGTCGGCGGCCATTTTCTGCAAGTTCAGTGCACCAGCACAGCATATGTGTCAGGGACAATAATTTAACCCTGTTCTTTTAGTTCAGTGGGCAACATATACCCAATTTTTAAGTGCACCTGCACTGTATATGTGCCAGGGGAAGGGAAAATAATACCATCTGTGAGTTCAGGGACCCAGGGGCTGTCATATTCACATTTTTTTTCTGTAAAGTACAATCCAAGTAAATCCATCTGTTAGATTCTGGGTGGACAAATTATATATTTTTTGCTAAAAAGTACATTTGCGGACTGAACTGCATTTGTGATAGTGAAATAAAATCTGTAAATCCATCTGTTTAATTGTGGGTGAAAAAATCATAGTGTTTTTTTTTTTGCCAGAAAGTACCTTTGCAGCCTGCACTGCAAATCTGATAGTGAAATAAAATCACTAAATCCATCTGTTTCACTGTGGGTGAAAAAAATCATTTTTTTCCCATAAAGTACCTTTGCGGCATGTGCTGCATTTCTGACAGTCCAATACAACCGTTAAATACTGCGGTTATATTGTTGGTTGACAAATTCAAATTTTTTGTGACCGTGAAGGAATTGTATAAAATTCGCCTGTCACACTGTTGTGTGACCTCAAGAAATTTTTTCTCTAATGACACTTAGGCCCCTTTAACACGGACGAGTTTTCCGCATGGGTGTAATGCGTGGGGTGAACAGACCCATTCATTTCTATGGGGTTGTGCACATGAGCGGTGATTTTCACGCGTTGCGTTGCGTTGCGTGAAAATCGCAGCATGCTCTATATTGTGAGTTTGTTTCAGGCCCCATAGAAGTGAATGGGGCTGCGTGAAAATCGCAAGCATCCGCAAGCAAGTGCGGATGCGGTGCGATTTTCACGCATGGTTTCTAGTTGACGATCATGATAGGGACCCGATCATTATTATTTTCCCTTATAACATGGTTATAAGGGAAAAAAATAGCATTCTGAATACAGAATGCTTAGTAAATTAGGGATGGAGGGCTTAAAAAAATATAAAAAATTAAACTCACCTCATCCACTTGTTCACGCTGCCCGGCTCATCTTCTTCTTCTTTGATGACCTGGGAGGAAAAGGACCTTTGGTGATGTCACAGCGCTCATCACATGGTCCATCACCACGGTGATGGACCATGTGATAGACCATGTGATAGGCCATGCACTATATAGACAGTATATAATTGTTATATAACACCCCACTTCTATCAGTTTTTTTGGTATATCACACCAGTTATAATATTTTTTTCTAATTGCGTTTGTCACTCTGTGTAGCTGCAGTATGGCTGCAGAACCGCTCACCACCACTGCTGCACAATACAAATCCACTATAATATGCTTTCTATGTTAGAAAGTATATTATAAGTGTATTACATCCCTCTGTACTGCACACCTATCAATAGCACACCTATACTAGTCCTTAAAAAGGACTTTTGTGGACCTATTTGATAGCGTTTTTGTCCTTAACAGCCTGTCCCTTCTCCACACAGCAACCTCTCCCTACACTGACAAAAGACTGAATGTAAAATGACAGCCAGATCGGGTTTATTTATAAGGTAGGGGGTGTGTCCATGTGCTAAAACTTTTCAATTGGCTGTCCTGTACCACCTGATGGATGTGTCATCATGGGTCATAGTTCTTCATAATGTAAAAGAATATCGAGGGCACAAATATCGCCATATGTTCGCATGTTTGGCGAATCTCGAACTAGCAAAGTTCACAGCAAACCGACCGCCGGGCGAACCGCAAGGGCATCTCCAGTGCTGAATTTGGTGGTGCAGAAATTCCTTAAAAATTGCCCCGATATGTCAGAGCTGCTGCATAAAGTGCGGGCCGTTGGTGCGCGCTTTCGGCGTTCTCACCCTGCTGCTGCTCGCCTGTCAGTGCTGCAGCGTAACTTCAGCCTTTCCGCTCACCGCCTCATATGCAATGTGCCCACAAGGAAGAACTCCACCTTGCACATGCTGGACAGACTGTGCGAGCAGCAGCAGGCCATAGTGGAGTTTCAGCTGCAGCACGCACGGGTGAGTCGCTCTGCAGAACAGCACCACTTCACCACCAATGACTGGGCCTCCATGCGAGACCTGTGTGCCTTGTTGCGCTGTTTCGAGTACTCCACCAACATGGCCAGTGGCGATGACGCCGTTATTATGTTACTATGTCACTTCTATGCCTCCTTGAGAAAACTCTTCAAGCGATGATGGAAGAGGATGTGGCACAGGAGGAGGAGGAGGAAGGGGGATCATTTACAAAGGTTTCCGGCCAGTCATTCCCAAGTGGCTCCGAGGGTGGGTTCCTGCACCCACAAACCCAAGGTACACAATTGTCCAGCCAGGGCACAGTTCTGGAGGATGAGGAGGAGGAGATGGAGGAGGAGGAATTGTGTTCACAGCAGGGTGGCACCCAAACCAGCTCACGGCCATCACTGATGCGTTGCTGGGGGGATAAAGAGGAAACAGACAATACACCTCCCACAGAGGACAGCTTTTGGTTTCCTTTGGGCAGCCTGGCACACATGAGCGATTACATTCTGCAGTGTCTCCGCAATGACCGCCGAGTTGGCCACATTCTAACTTGTGCTGATTACTGGGTGGCCACGCTGCTGGATTCCCCGTTACAAGTACAATGTACCGTCCTTAATTCCGTCACTGGAGCGTGATCGTGGATTGATGGGTGGAGTGGAGAAGCTTAGCACAAACTGATACATTGTAACACTTTCCGTCTCTTACAGACTTACATTAGATGATACTCAATGATACTGAATGGAAACGACACAGCAGTTTTTTTTCTAGACATAACAACATATCTAAACCAGACATTCAAAAGGTCAGGCTATCTGCTTTTGGTGGTAAACAATATCTGCCTTTTTCCCTCCAAAACAAGCTCTTCTTTAAACCCTATGGCTGCTGTGGAAAATTACCAGCTTCTCATTCAAAGTCCTAATAGTTTCTCAGTGTTCCTTAACCTTTTCCACATAACCTTGCAAATACAGTGAACAGGGTATATATCACAACATATAAAATGCAGTTACACTGTATTAAACAGCACATGTTAACCTTTGTAAAGTGAAATAAAGTAAGAAGTTTATAACTTTGCATGGGGTAAATAGACAAATATCTACAAATGTCCAAACGTCAAAGTACCCCCTGCTCCAGGGCACTACAAACCAACACAGATGCCTTCAGCTGCCAAGTGCACATATAACAGATCAGCCAGTGTCATAAGTACAGGTGTCACCACCAGACATCTGAGAAGCTCTGACAGACGTTCTTCAGAACCTCCTGCTTGAGGTTCTTTTGTTTTGCTTTCGTTTTGTCATCTCGTTAGCCTCTCTCAGCTGTCATATAGTTGCACTGATTGCATCCCTTTAAATCCCTTCCCATACTGCATCACTTTGCGGTTTATACAACTTCCTGGAGTGTGTACATGCTGGATGCTACAACTGATCCTTCTACAGATAAGTCTGTTTATTGATTTGTGTTTTCCTGTTTGCTTGATCCTAGGCGACCCTGACTCCCTCCGTATTAAGTGTAGGAAGCCGGTGGTCGTGTCCCCTCACTATTATAGGGTGTTCAGGTGTCATACAGTCAAGGCACGAGGGCATGCAATTTTCTATCATAGAGATCTTTGCATGGGCTGAGAAGACAGGGAGAGTTTCAGGGCTTAAATAGGGGTCACCCTTTTGTTCCTTAGTTTCGGATCAAGCCAGTCGGATCCTTATTTGTAACTTCTTGTTTTCTGTTACACCATCCGTGACAACAGGTCTATTAATATAGACGTGTGCACGGGGTGTGCCGGGTGTGCCTGCGCACACCCTAATTAAGCCTGCTGGCCAGCGAATACTAATGAAGCACTTCCATTTTGGAAGCGCTCATTAGTACTTGGAGGCTTAGGAAGTGGTGAACGCTTTGTACTTACCGCTTCATGGTCCTCGGCTGTCGGCTGTGCAGGGCTGCGCACAGCGTGAGGTGCTTTGTGACGTCACGCTGTGCGCGCCAGTTAAGAGCGCACAGCCGAGAGCCGACATCAGGAGGAAGAAAATCGCAGACAGCGAGGAGCGGCGGCATCCAGGAGCAGAGAGGTATGTGTTTTTTTATTTTATAAAAAATGAGGCTGCTGGGGGCATAATAGGGGCTAATAAGAGGCATAATGGAGGCTAATGACAGGCATAATGGGGGCAAATGAGAGGCATAATGGGGCTAATGAGAGGCATAATGGGTACTAATGAGGCATAATGGCTGATAATGGGGGCTAAAGAGGCATAAGGGCTGATGATGGGGGCTCATGAGGCATAAGTGCTGATGATGGGGGCTAATGAGGCATAAGTGCTGATGATGGGGGCTAATGAGGCATAAGGGCTAATGATAGGGGCTAATGAGGCACAATGGGGGCTAATGAGGCAAAATGGGAGCTAGTGAGGCATAATGGGGGCTAATGAGAGGCATAATGGGGGCTAATGAGGCATAAGGGCTGATAATGGGGGCTAATGACATAAAGGCTATATATATATATATATATATATATATATATATATACAGTCAGGTCCATAATTATTGGGACATCGACACAGTTCTAACATTTTTGGCTCTATACACCTCCACAATGGATTTGAAATAAAACAAACAAGACGTACTTTATGTCACGGGGTGCCAAAGGCGCACTCGGTCTCCCCTCAGCCGCAGACCTGCTGCTTAGCTTCGGGAGGGAGGATCTGTGTTTAGCCTCGTTCCCATGACGGATTTGCTAGCTGGGAGGCTCCCTGCTCCTAGGTCTGCCTTGAGCGCCGAGCTGATCACTCGGTGCTCGACTTGTCTGTCTGTTGGTCATGTGACGCTGGCCACGTCACATGACCCTCAGACCCAACTATAAATACAGGCAGCATGCTGGCCACAGGTTGCCTGTTAATTTCTAGGTTCCTGGCTATTTGTTGGACTACTGATTACTCACCTGATCCTGTTCCCTGACGATCCTTTGCCTGCTCCTCCTGTACTGCGCATCTCTCCTGGTATTGTGACCTCGGCTCCCACCTGACTACTCTTTGTGGACTCCTCTGGCACTTCTCTAATCTCCTGGTATTTGACCCCGGCTTCTCCTGACCATTCTTTGCTTAATCCTTTGTACTGCGTAGCTCTCTTGGTTCTGATCCGGTCCGTTCACGTTCCGTATTTTGTCTTGTCTGTCTTCCCTGCACATATCCTAAGTAAGGGACTGTCGTCCAGTTGTCCCCTGTCATCAGGACTCGTGAGGAAAGTTGGCAGGGCCAGGGTTGAGGGTGGAGCGCAGTGGTCACTATCCTTCCCCGTGTGTGTGTGTGTGTACGTGACCGTTACACTTTAACTGCAGACTGTCAGCTTTAATTTGAGGGTTTTTACATCCAAATCAGGTGAACGGTGTAGGATTTACAGCAGTTTGCATATGTGCCTCCCACTTGTTAAGGAACCAAAAGTAATGGCACAATTGGATTCTCAGCTGTTCCATGGCCGGTGCGTGTTATTCCCTCATTATCCCAATTACAGTGAGCAGATAAAAGGTCCAGAGTTCATTTCAAGTGTGCTGGATTTGGAATTTGCATTTGGAATCTGTTGCTGTCTACTCTCAAGATGAGATCCAAAGAGCTGTCACTATCAGTGAAGCAAGCCATCATTAGGCTGAAATAACACAACAACCCCATCAGAGAGATAGCAAAAACATTAGGCACGGCCAAAACAACTGTTTGGAACATTCTTAAAAAGAAGGAATGCGTCGGTGAGCTCAGCAACACCAAAAGACCCGGAAGACCACGGAAAACAACTGTGGTGGATGACCGAAAAATTCTTTTCCTGGTGAAGAAAACACCCTTTACAACAGTTGGCCAGATCAAGAACACTCTCGAGGAGGTAGGTGAATGTGTGTGTGAAAGTCAACAATCAGGAGAAGACTTCACCAGAGTGAATACAGAGGGTTCACCACAAGATGTAAACCATTGGTGAGCCTCAAAAACAGGAAGGCCAGATTAGAGTTTGCCAAACAATATCTAAAAAAGCCTTCACAGTTCTGGGACAACATCCTATGGACAGATGAGACCAAGATCAACTTGTACCAGAGTGAAGGGAAGAGAAGAGTATGGAGAAGGAAAGGAACTGTTCATGATCCTAAGCATACCACCTCATCAGTGAAGCATGGTGGTGGTAGTGTCATGGCGTGGGCATGTATGGCTGCCAACGGAACTGGTTCTCCTGTATTTATTGATGATGTGACTGCTGACAAAAGCAGCAGGATGAATTCTGAAGGGTTTCGGGCAATATTATCTGCTCCTATTCAGCCAAATGCTTCAGAACTCATTGGACGGCGCTTCACAGTGCAGATAGACAATGACCCAAAGCATACTGCAAAAGCAACCAAAGAGTTTTTTTAAGGGAAAGAAGTGGAATGTTATGCAATAGCCAAGTCAATCACCGGACCTGAATCCGATTGAGCATTTCACTTGCTCAAGACAAAACTGAAGGAAAATGCCCCAAGAAGAAGCAGGAACTGAAGACAGTAGCAGTAGAGGCCTGGCAGAGCATCACCAGGGATGAAACCCAGTGTCTGGTGATGTCTATGCGTTCCAGACTTCAGGCTGTAATTGACTGCAAAGGATTTGCAACCAAGTATTAAAAAGTGATAGTTTGATTTATGATTATTATTCTGTCCCATTACTTTTGGCCCCTTAACAAGTGGGAGGCACAGATGCAAACTGCTGTAATTCCTGCACCGTTCACCTGATTTGGATGTAAATACCCTCAAATTAAAGCTGACAGTCTGCAGGTAAAGCACATCTTGTTTCATTTAAAATCCATTGTGGTGGTGTATAGAGCCAACAATTTTAGAAGTGTGTTGATGTCCCAATATTTATGGACCTGACTGTATATATATATATATATATATATACACACGCACGCGCGATGTGTGTGTTTGTGCTTTAGGGTTCACACCCTAATGCAATAGGCTGTGCACACCTATGTCTATTAAATAAACAGTTGCATCAAACTTTAAATCAAGACAAAAAACAACAAAAACCATTGGAAAAAAGAATGCTAAAGCTTGCTGCAGCAGTGTACTTAACACATCAAACATCAAGTCAATGATTGCTACCTCTGTATTATGATGCTGTCTGATATTTCAACAAAGGGATGTGTATTTATAGACTGCATCACCCCCAGCATGACACTGGAACGGGGATATAAACTGTGATGTTTTATGCCGCAGAACAGATGTTACCAGGGAACCCCATCACATCTATGGGACACCTGCTTTGAACTAGAACTACCCCGCTGTTCTTTAGCAGTGCAGTCTTAAAAGAAACACACTTAATGCCGATCTTCAGGGGCTTAATGAACGTGTCAAACTTTATAGGAATCTGGAACACGAGATGTGATTGTTTTTGTTCCGAACTATAAAAAAGTTGACTTGACATTAACATTTACTTTATAGTGAAGATCAGTGACTCAAAGGGAACCTAACACCCAGATAGGAAATGTTAAAGGGGTTGTTCACTGTAGACAATGCTGTTATAAATGCCTCCAAGAATATAAACTGATCACTGGGTATCCTGCTGCTGAGACCTCTAGTGATCAACTGTGATCTGTGAAGGAATCTGGCAACAAGTCCCTGCAGCACCTCCACAGGAAAAATGAGGTATTACACCATTCTACATGATTAGTCCTCCAGAAAGAAAATGTCACAAACCGGGTGTGGACCCACTTTTATGCTACTTCTAAGGTTTCCCCCCTAGTCTTCACCCGTGAACTCCTATACAGGGATCTGCAGGGGAACCACCAGACCAGTCTCTGCTCAGTGACAGCTGACCCACACACATCAAAAGACAACACTGCCTGGAACTGATTGGATAGGCTAAAGCATAGTCAGTGGACATGCCAATATCAGGGCAGGCAGAGTTTGTAAATATGCTATACAGGCAATAGGTCTGGGTAGGCAGCTCAGGGTCAAAATGGAAGTCAAGCAGAAGGCAGGAAGCCGAGGGTCAAATTTGGTAAACGGTGGAGCTTTACAGAGATGACTGAACTACAGAACATATTGCTCAAGTACAAAACTATAGAGGAAGGCCCCTCAAAACACTCAGAGTCAGCAGTCATTGACTGAGGACAGAACGGGCTGCACGCACGCTGGCCCTTTAAGGGTAGGCAGAGGCGTATAGGCCGGAAGAGACTGCTGAGAGGAGGGAGCTTGTGCCTGCTGAGAGGAGGGAGAGGCTAGCAGAGGCAGGCTGCTTCCACATCGTTCTTCTGGGGTGAGTGTTCCAACGTCCATGCCCACCAGGAGAAGAGAGACAACAGTGGGCGCACCTATCCCTGACTATACTGGGGACTGCAAAAAGGCCATACTTCATTTCAGGTGGATCCCTTAGACTCCGTGCCCCAGTCTTTCCAGTGGAAAATAGATCACAGCTGAGAAAATTCAAAAGTCCGGTAGGTGACCATAACACTGGGACTGATAGACCTTCATTTTGCACTTTTAATTATTTTTGCATCCACAAGATTCAGCTTCTTACCTTGTGTCAACCAGAAGAATCATCTGAAGGACTAATATATGTAATTATCTAGTTCGCCCGTTACACAGCGTCTTCTCCCTGCTATCTGGTCACGCGTTAGCGGCAGATTAATGGCACGTGACATTGATCCAGTGACTCTACATTTCATTTGGCCCCTTCCGCACAACAGGCAGGAAACAGATCAATCAAGGGAAGTTAAACTCTAAGTATCCAGCCTTGATGTTAAAGTGTCTAGAAAACTGCACCTGGGGCTCATTTCCATGCGGTGCTTTACATATAGACATGAAATGCGTGGCCGTGAACTGTCACATATAGATTTACTGGCAGCCTTCGCTCAGTGCATGATACAGCTAGTAACTGGAAGGCAGCAATGTCATGGCCTCTGCTTATTTCAGTATTGCAGCAGTAAATCTTTACTGTTCCTCCTCGGGTCCTCGGGAAAGTTTGGCAGGGTTCGTTCCTGCAGGTGCGCTGGGTGAAAATACATTACAGTACGATATAAGGAGAACGCAGGACAGAAATAGGGGGTCACGGTCAGACAGTCCCTCCAATCACTACCTAGTGTCATCAAAGGTCTTCAGGTAATGCAGTGGTCGAGGGTGGAGGGGCCCCAAATGCTAATTTTCTCCGCAGTATATAGTGTGTCCCATCACAGACAATGGGGGCTTATCGCTGGGATATGCCCCTATTGTCTCACAGGTGTGGGTCCCATCACCTACACCGAGAACGGAGCAGGGAAAGGTGGTGGAGAGCGCACCGCTGATGTGCAGCCGCCCTTTATTTTTTTTTTATGGGGCCGCCGAAAATAGCCGAGTGCTGGCTCGGCTATTTCCATCGGCCTAATAGAAATAAATGGGAGCGGTGGCCATGCAAGCATGGTGCTCTCCCATTCACTTGTATGGGAAGAATATTTGGCGGTGGCCGGAACCTGGGAAACTCGGGGTCCTCCAGCCACCACTCTCACCGCTCCATTTTCGGCATAGTTGCCGGTCTCAGAGGTGGGACCCTCACCTATCAGACAATGGGGACATATTGCTAGAAACCTGGGGGTCTTTCAGCCACTGCTCTCCCCGTTTCATTCTCGGCAAAGGTGCGGGTCCCGCACCTAAATTAGACAATGAGGGCATAGCCTAGTGATATGCCCTTACTGTATGTGATGGGAATAACCCTTTAATTTGACTCTTAACAAACTAACTACTCAATTACAGAAAACATTAAAATGCTGACACTGGTGACCATATTGTTCTGGGAGGTTGAGTAGAGATGAGCAAAGTATCGGAAAATTCTTTTTGGCTGGTTCGCAAAAAAAATTGCTTTGTGACAAATTACTTTATCACAAAGCGCATTTCGTTGTAAGGGTTGCAGGGTTGTAGTAGTGACAGGGATTGGCGATTGCGCAACCTCTCTGTCATTGTACCCCTCAGATGCCGCGTTCATCGCTGATCACAGCATTCGATTGTAATAACAGAGTGTAAAATAAAAAAACAAACAAATATCATACTTACCTCATCTATTTGCTCGCGACGGGCCGGCCGTCGCCACGTTGATTGAAGATCTGGGACAGTTCTCAGCTGGTTATTCCAGTGGGTGACAGCGGAGCAACGGTACTTTGGACTATGGACGTTTGTGGACATTTGCCAATATTGCTATCACCTTACTACTTTAATGCACTGGGAAGGGTTAAATGGCACTGTGATTTATGTCATTGTTTACACTCTTTTATATTGAACTGCATTGTATGTGTTTATTGTTATATATGTATACTATTCATTTGTAGAGATGTCCCAAACTATTCGCCGGCGAATAGTTCCCGGCAAACATTGCTTGTTCGCGATCGCCGCAGCAGGCGAACATATGCGATGTTCGGTCCACCCCCCTATTCGTCATCATTGAGTAAACTTTGACCCTGTACCTCACAGTCAGCAGACACATTCCAGCCAATCAGCAGCAGACCCTCCCTCCCAGACCCTCCCACCTCCTGGACAGCAGCCATTTTAGATTCATTCGGAAGCTGCATTCTTAGTGAGAGGAGGGACAGTGCAGCTGCTGCTGCTGATTCAATAGGGAAAGCGATAGCTAGGCTAGTATATTCAGTGTCCACTGCAGTCCTGAAAGACTCATCTGATCTGCTGTAAGGACAGCGTCCTGACAGCACCACAAAAAGCCCTTTTTAGGGCTAGTACATCAGTCTGCTTTTTTTCCTGTGTAATCTAATTGCAGATGCCTGCCAGCGTGTGTGTCAGGCTCACAGCGCATACTGTGCCCACTTGCCCAGTGCCACCACTCATATCTGGTGTCACAATAGCTTGCATAAAAAAAACAAAAAAAAACTAAACTTTTTTGACTGTAAGTTAGTTGTCTGCAAGCGTGTGTGTCAGGCCTTCAGCGTCTACTCTGCCAACTTCTGCCAGTGCACAGTGCCACTCATATCTGGTGTCACAGTACCTTGGACACATAGTACCACTAATCCTCCCAAAAAATGACAGGCAGAGGCAGGCCACCCCGCAGGGCCGTCGTGGTCGTGGTGCTGTGATTCCCTTTGGCCCTAGAATAATGCCCAGTGTTCAGAGGCCACGTACCCTGAACTTGAAAAGTTCTGAGGACATAGTTGACTGGCTAACACAGAACACCCAATCTTCTACAGCTTCCGCTCGGAACCTTGGCGCACCATCCTCCTCCAGCTCAGCTTCGGGCACCTCTCAAGTTACCACTCGCCCGCCTGCCCGCCGCCACCAACACTAGCACCACAGCTGCTTCACTTGATCTGTCAGAGGAGTTATTTACACATCAGTTGGAAGAAATTAGTGATGCGCAACCATTATTGCCAGAGGATGTAGATAACAAGGATATGTCTCAGTCAGGCAGCATTACACACATGGACGTACAGTGTGATGATGATGATGTTGTACCGGCTGCTGCTTCCTTTGCTGAGGTGTCAGATACAAGTGAAGTGGTTGATGATGACGATGTGTCCGTGGATGCCACGTAGGTGTCTGCTCGAAGAGAAGAAGAACAGGAGGAAAGTTCAGAAGGGGAGACAGAGAGAAGGAGGAGATGAGTTGGAAGCAGGGGGAGGTTGTCGCAAGGAGCTAGTGGCACAGTCAGACAGCATGCATCGGCACCCTGGGTCAGCCAGACAGCGCGCCAATCAACGCATGCTGTTGCCACCACCAGAATGCCATAATTTCAGAGCTCAGCAGTGTGGCATTTTTTTTGTGTGTCTGCCTCTGACAACAGAGATGCCATTTGCACCAACCTGTGCCAAAAGAAACGGAGTCGTGGAAAGTCCAACACCCACCTAGGTACAACTGCTTTGCGAAGGCACATGATCGCACATCACAAACGCATATGGGATCAACACATGAGTACAAGCAGCACACAAACTCAAAGCCGCCATCCTCCTCCTGGTCTAGCATCTTCAGCCACGTCAACCACTGCTGTCCTCCTTGCCCCCCTCTCGACATCCGCCACTCCGTCTCTCGCCTTAAGCAGTTCCTGCTCATCTGCCCACAGTCAGGTGTCTGTCAAGGACATGTTTGAGCGTAAGAAGCCAATGTCACAAAGTCACCCCCTTGCCCGGTGTCTGACAGCTGGCTTGACGGAACTCTTAGCCCGCCAGCTTTTACCATACAAGCTGGTGGAGTCTGAGGCCTTCAAAAAAAATGGTAGCTATTGGGACACCGCAGTGGAAGGTACCCGGCTGAAATTTCTTTGCACAAAAGGCAATCCCCAACCTGTACTTGATTGTGCAAAAGGAAGTCATGGCATGTCTGGCACACAGTGTTGGGGCAAGGGTCCATCTGACCACTGATACCTGGTCTGCAAAGCACAGTCAGGGCAGGTATATCACCTACACTGCGCATTGGGTCAACCTGCTGACGGCTTCCAAGCATGGGATGCGTGGCTCTGCAGAGGCGTTGGCGACACCGCCACGACTTGCAGGCAGGCCTGCTGCCACCTCCTCTACTCCTCCTACTCCATCCTCTTCCATAACCTCCTCGGCTGAGTCCTCTTCTGCTGCTGCGTCTTGCTCCACATTAACGGCACCCCCCAGCTCCCCAGGGGCTATTCCACATCCCGGATACAATAGTGTCACGCCGTCTTGGGGTTGACTTGCCTAAAAGCAGAGAGTCACACCGGACCAGCACTCCTGTCCGCCCTGAACGCACAGGTGGATCAGTGGCTGACTCCGTGTGTGACAAAGGAAGCAACTTGTTGGCGGCATTGAATTTGGGCAAGTTGACACATGTGCCGCACATAGCACATGTGTGTAATCTGATTGTACAACACGTTGTGCATAAGTACCAAGGCTTACAGGACGTCCTCAAGCAGGCGAGGAAGGTGTGTGGCCATTTCAGGCATTCCTACACGGCCATGGCACACTTTTCAGATATCCAGCGGCAAAACAACATACCAGTGAGGCGCTTGATTTGCGACAGCCCGACACGTTGGAATTCAACACTCCTAATGTTCGACCGCCTGCTCCAACAAGAAAAAGGCGTCAACGAGTATTTGTATGACCGGGGTGCTAGGACAGCCTCTGCGGAGCTGGGAATTTTTTTGCCACGTTACTGGACTCTCATGCGCAATGCCTGTAGGCTCATGCGTCCTTTTGAGGAGGTGACAAACCTAGTCAGTCGCACTGAAGGCACCATCAGCGACATCATCCCATTTGTTTTCTTCCTGGAGCGTGCCCTGCGAAGAGTGCTGAATCGGGCCGTAGATGAGCATGAAGAGGAAGAGTTGTGGTCACCATCACCACCAGAAACAGCCTTATCAGCATCGCTTGCTGGACCTGCGGCAACGCTGGAAGAGGAGTCTGAGGAAGAGGAATCAGAGGAGGAATGTGGCTTTGAGGAGGAGGAGGAAGACCAACCACAGCAGGCATCCCAGGGTGCTCATTGTCACCTATCTGGTACCCGTGGTGTTGTACGTACGGGGAGAAGAACATACCTTCAGTGAGATCAGCGAGGACGAGGAACGGGACATGAGTAGCTCGGCATCCAACCTTGTGCAAATGGGGTCTTTCCTGCTGTCGTGCCTGTTGAGGCACCCTCGTATAAAAAGGCTGAAGGAGAACGACCTGTACTGGGAGAGCACGCTACTAGAAACCCGGTATAAGCAGAAAGTGCCTGAAATGTTACTGAATTACCGGAAGTCCGAAAGGATGCAGCAGTTTCAAAATAAATTAAAAAGTATGCTTTACACAGCATATAAGCGTGATGTCCTCCTACCACGACCACGCCGGCAAGGACAGGATGCTTTACAGACGTGTTGTTGATGGAGGACACGCATCGCCACAGCCCTTCGGGGTCCACCCTCAGAGAACGACTCGACCGACAGGTAGCAGACTACCTCGCCTTAACTGCAGATATCGACACTCTGAGGAGCGATGAACACCTTGACTACTGGGTGTGCAAGCTTGACCTGTGGCCTGAGCTATCCCAATTTGCGATAGAACTTCTGGCCTGCCCCGCTTCAAGTGTCCTGTCAAAAAGGACCACCTTCAGTGCAGCAGTAGGTATTGTCACTGAGAAGAGAAGTCGCCTAGGTCAAAAAAGTCTAGATTACCTCACCTTTATTAAGATGAATTAGGGATGGATCCCGAAGGGACTGACAGTGGGCGATACATTCGACTAAAAAAGGCCTGGTGATGAGATGAGCTGCCTTGGGCTAAAAATGGTCCACACGCTGCTGTATTTTATCTCTGAATGCCGGATGACTTGCGTGACTTATCCGCCACCAACTAGGGTTCAAGCCGCAATGTTTTAGGGCACTTTCTGCCTGGAAAACATACATTTTTCTGGCCACTGCTACAGCAGCGGCTGCAACAATACCTAATTTTTCAGTCATGTGTACATGCCTAATTTTTCTGGCCTCTAGTGCTGCACTGTGGCTGCAAAAACCAAACAAAAAAAAAGGCACATACATGTGTCAATTCCCCTTCGTGATCGTTACCTTGTTGTGGTGAAGGGGCTTGCGTATCACAATGAAGCAACCACCTCTATGAGTGTGTTGGCAATGGCAATGTTGGCACACCCCAGATGATAAGGTCGTTGCTTCATTGTGAACAGACCAAAAGCGATCGGCTGGATAATTTTGCATAGAAAAAAACATTAATTTTCTTTGTGATCATCTAAGGTGATCATTAAAGCCTACTAGGCCAACAATGGGCCCACACTGCAGAATCATTGTTTTCTGGGTCACTTAACTGTCACTGAACTACCTCAGCACGACCATAGGCTTTGAAAAAACCCCATCGCCTGCATTCTCCTAAACGTGCGCACGAGCACAGTCATCACTACACCAAGATTGACGCAGAGAGGAATAAAATTTATGTCATGAGTGTGTCAACTATTGACAACTCTTTGCGGTTGTCTAAACTCTATTCCATACTGATAGGGGACGTATCATGGATTAAACTGATAGGAATAGTACTACTTAACACACCTTATAATAATAATAATAATAATACTAGTGGACGTAACAGGGATTAAACTGATAGGAATAGTACTACTTAACACACCACTCCTATCTGGTGGCACAGTAGATTGCACGCTCAGTGCCCCAAATTGGAAGTAGGAGGACCGACCAAGCATCTTTTTCCATCTTCCGGTTCCTAAAATCGATTCCATACACGTCCCCTGATAGGGGACGTAACAGGGATTAAACTGATAGGAATAGTACTACTTAACGCACCACTCCTATCTGGTGGCACAGTCGATTGCACGCGCAGTGCACCAAATTGGAAGTAGGAGGACCGACCAAGCATCTTTTTCCATCTCCCTGTCACAGATGGTGTTGCAGAAAACTAGAAGACAACAAAGATCCGACTGACTTGATCCCAAACTAAGGAACATAAGGGTGAGCCCTGTAAAAGCCCTAGCACTCTCCCTGACTTCTCAGCCCATGCAAAGATCTCTATGATAGATAATTGCATGCCCTCGTGCCTCGACTGTATGACACATGAACACCCTATAATAGTGAGGGGACACGACCACTGGCTTCCTACACTTAATACGGAGGGAGTCAGGGTCACCTAGGATCAAGCCAACAGGAAAACACAAATAAATGAACAGACTTATCTGTAGAAGCATCAGTTGCAGCATCCAGCATGCACACACTCCAGGAAGTTGTATAAACTGCAAAGTGATGCAGTATGGGAGGGGATTTAAAGGGATGCAATCAGTGCAACTAGATGACAGCTGAGAGAAGGAAACGAGATGACAAAACGAAAGCAAAACAAAAGAACCTCAAGCAGGAGGTTCTGAAGAACGTCTGTCAGAGCTTCTTAGATATCTGGCGGTGACACTCCCGGTTCTTAAAATCGATTCCATATACACGTCCCCTGATAGGAATAGTACTCCTTAACACACCACTCCTATCTGGTGGCACAGTAGATTGCACGCGCAGTGCCCCAAATTTGAAGTAGAAGGACCGACCAAGCATCTTTTTCCATCTCCCGGTTCCTAAAATCGATTCCATATACACGTTCACTGATAGGGGACGTAACAGGGATTAAACTGATAGGAATAGTACTACTTTAACAAACCTTATAATAACGCAGAGAGATGCAACGCAGAGAGAGGAGTCTGAAGAAGAGGAGTCAGTGGAGGAAGGTGGCTTTGAGGAGGTGGAAGACCAAACACAGCAGGTGTCCCAGGGGGCTTGTTGTCACCTTTCGGGGACCGTTGGTGTTGTACGTGGCTGGGTGGAGGAAGAGACCTTCAATGACATCAGTGAGGACAAGGAACTGGACATGGCTAGCTTAGTATCCAACCTTGTGCAAATGGGGAGTTTGCGGTTGTGCAAATGGACTGTTTGCAGTCGTTTGCGGTGTGTTAAACAGGGAGTTTGGTCTGTCATAGTTTGGTCTGTCACTGTGAAGCGGGTGTAAGCTTTACACTACCTGATCGATACAACATCATACCTGATGTTTTAAAGCACGTTATTGCAAACAATTTAGGAATGTTAGGTGATTTATGCCCTTTATGGATTAAAACCAGACTCTTCGTCAACTATGTAATTTTCCATGGGAGTTTTGCCATGGATACCCCTCCGGCATGCCACAGTCCAGGTGTTAGTCCCCTTGAAACAACTTTTCTATCACTATTGTGGCCAGAAAGAGTACCTGTGGGTTTTAAAATTCGCCTGCCTATTGAAATCTATGGCGTTTCGCCCGGTTCGTGAACATTTTAGGAAATTCGTGTTCGCCGTTCGCGAACGGAAAATTTTATGTTTGCGACATCTCCAATTATTTGCACTGTCACTGAAATATATCTGCATTGCACTGTGGAAAAGGTAAAGCACAGTCAGCTAATACTTTGGGAGACTTTGGGACTTTCTATATACGCACCGAGAAGTTAGAAATCTTCCATACTTACTATAAGGGATTATGCAAAGTTTTGGAGGGAATAAAATGAAAGAAAATTTGACCTTCTGACTGTCTGGTTCAGCTCTGTTTAAGTCTGAAGACTTGTTTATGTCCCGAAAAACTGCTTAGTCATTTCCATACATGTGTTTTGAAACTCTGTTCAATCTGTTCAAGTCTATGACAGACTGAAATTGCAACATTGTTTCTGCAGTGGCCGGCATGTTTGAAAAAGGGTTATTTACAGCTCAGCAACATCTATATAACCAAATAAACAAGTATATTGCACTTCACATGTCCTTAAGACAATCGGGGCAAGAAGAGCCTTTGGTCTATCACCCCAAAAAAACATGTTTTGGTACTTATAGAATTCCCACTAGTCAGACTGTCACAGGTGAAGGAGGTTAAATCGCCTCTGTACCCCTTTTGCCTAGGTAGACAGTAATATGCCAAGGTCTTACTTCTTCAATGTATAAGAAGGCCCATCAAGATAAAACTCAGTCCCCCTGATAATGCTTGATACCACCACACCTCTCAACATCCCAACAGGAGGCCAATTCCATTTTCAAGTATCTGGCACTTTTTCAGGTACTTGTTTTTCTTACATTATAGTACCTGAGGAAACCACAACTTTGCGAAGATTCTCACCTCCAATAAACTGATGATTTAGACCAACCTGAAATTGGCCTCTTCTCTCTTCAGGGGCTCCCATAGGAGCTTGTATTATCTGGACACACACACATGTCTGACTATGGACATATGAACCGTAAAGGTAGATCATGTCGATGCTATGAGCCAGTCATAGTGCATAAGCCATTGGATGGTGAGAACTTGGGCAGGACTATCCTCTCCAGATGAAGCTGAATGATTTCAAATAAAGAATTTTGGAGATGTTATGGAAAGGGTGTGAAGGGGAAAACAAATGTCAGGCCTAGGTGGAAAAACCATGGGTCAAAGTGGGCTCCATTTTAAAATGTAGCCTATGTATGATTTAATATATATTTTTTAAATTTGCAAACCCTAAAATGCTTTAATATGGATCGCAGATGAATGCGGCATCTGGGGGGTTTGATGGACGGGGAGCGGAGCAGTTGCTGTTCTCTGTCATTGCACCAGCTATTTACAAAGAAATGCGCTTCAAGATAAAGTAATTTGTCATGAAGCTAAATTTGGTGAAGCAGCCAAATCGAATTTTAGAGAACTTCGCTCATCTCCAATATGGACCATTACAAACTACAAGCAATTCCTTCATAAAGTAGGAATAATAGTGGAATGACACAAGATAGAGTCATAAGAATAGATGCTCCAGAAAAGTATAAATCCCGTAGGGAAAAAGGCAAAACGAAAAAAAAAGGGTCAAAATGTCCGATTTGCCATTTTTAGGTTGCTGCTCCTTGAACAAAAAAATGAAATAAAAAGTGATCAAAAAGATGAACACACCCCAGAATGGTATCAATAAAAAGTTCAGATCGCCCCGCAAACAATAAGCCCTCATACAGCTCCGTATACATAACTAATAGTTAGTTATAGGGGTCGGAGAATGACAGAAAAAAAAAAACTTTCACGTTTTTTTGTTTTTTTTTCAGCATCAAAACGCAAGGAAAAGTATATATATACTATATGTGGTTTTGCCGGATTTGTACTGACCTGGAGAATGAAGATCACAAGTCAGTTTTACTGCATAATGAACTCCGTAAAAAAAACAAAAAACACGTAAAACTGTGGCAAAATTGAATTATTTTTCTGATTCCACCACTTTTGGAATTTTTGTTTCCCATTTCCCACTGCATTCTATGCTATATTTAATTGTGGCATTGGAAAGTACATGTTATTCTGCAAAAAAATAAGCCCTCATACGGCGATGTTGACAGAAAAATCAAAAAGTTATGGTTCTGGGAAGGCTGGGATCACTAATCAAAAACGCAAAGTAAAAAACAAACAACAAAAAAAACGTTGGGATAGAAGGGGTTAAAGAGATTGTGTCAGTTGACAGAATTATATCTGCCAATCAGATCACATCATTTCATCAGCCAATCAGATCACTGCATTACATCGGCCAATCAGATCACAGCATCATCCCCATTATGACATCACAGCATTGCATCGGCCAATCAGATCCCAGCATGACCCCCAATATGACATCACAGCGGTATATAAAGAGCTCACTCGGCTGAGGCTGCTCATTTGTGGGTCGGAAGGCTATCTGCGTGGTGCAGGGGAGCGGCCTACACGAGATATGTATGTATGTGTATGTGAGGCCGCATGTCTATCATCATCTGTACATACTTGGCGTGATACATGTGATGTCCTCCTGCACTACCCAATCATGGTCATCAAGATTTTTTTTATCCAGCCAGCTCCAAGGAGTTCCCTGGCGTGGCAGTTCTTCAGGCAGTGTGCTAACGACAAGACACGGGTGGTGCGCGCTGTGCAGTCAGAGCCTGAAGCAAGGCATAAATGTTCTAAACCTGAGCACCACCTGCATGACCAGGCATCTAAATGCAGTGAAGTAAACACCTGAAAAACCACAAAAGATCTGAGGCTCGTTCTGCTCCTTCTTCTGCTGCGGTCTGGGCCTATTCCTCTCCCTCTGGAGCGACAGGGCCACCAGGCACCACTCAAAGAGTGGATGTGGCAGCAACACCACCACCACAACCATATGGCTAGGATATAACTCTAATGTCAGATAGGTGTGGGTCCCACCTCTGGACACCTATCTTCAGAACGGGGCCACCAATGTGAATGACAGTGCAGAGTGTTCTGGATTTATTTCTATGGGAGTTAGAAAAATAGCCAAGCGTGCCCGGATAATTCCTCGGAAGTCCCGTAGAAATGAATGAAGAGCGCACCGTGGAAGCGCAGCCACTGCTCCATTCTCTTGTACGAGATTGCCGGAAATAGCCGAGCCAGGTTTTGGCTATTTTCGGAACTCCCTTAGAAATGCATGGAGGATAGCCGCACAAGCACAGTGTGCTCTTGTTTACTTTGAGGGTTCTGTTCCAGAGATGTGGGACCTGTACCTATCTGACATTAGTGGCATATCCTAACGATATGCCACCATTGTCTAAGGTGAGACAACCCCTTTAAGGATTAATTTTCTAATTAGAGTGGGGATTGATGGTTTCCACTATTTCTCTTACAAACCACTTCTACATCTTATGGCTGTCAGACCTTGCTGGAAGTTTTAGTTCTAGAGCCACAGTTACGGGGCCTTTGCAATAAAGTTATAGAAATTAGATACATTTATATCCCTTTGGAGCGTTTGTAACATAAGTGAACTTTTTTTTTTTTTCTTCTAAAACCAAGTGATCTTATACGAATTGTAATTCAATGGAAAGGTCAACTTAAAAACGCACGGAGAACATTGTCTGCACTTGTAATGATTCCCCTTGGCAGGTACGTTCCCAGCGACATAATTCAATGATCAAATTTCTCGGGATTAAACAAAAAAAAAAAGATCACATTATTCTCAGACAATGTTTGGATATTTACAGTACAAACCTTACAAGTTCTCGACTTCAGTTGATGCATTCACTGCCGGCAAATGTCACCGCTTCACCCGTGTTCACCACAGCCTTGACATTTCTGCTTAGAGAAAAATACTTTATGTACTGACTCAATGGAGAAGGCTATTTTAAAACAGCAGAAATAATAGTTTGCTTGTAGAAGAGATGATAATGGATGGGTCTACAAAAAAAAAAATTAAAAATAAAATCACTTTATGCAACAGATGGACATTTAATGCATTCAACTTTTCAGCTATTTCTTTCTCTTTATAATATTTTCATTTGACTTTCATGATCTTTTTATGACAAAAGGTTCTTTCTCTCCATACAGTAGCTTGCAGTTAATATCATACTGTTGTCACGTGTAAGTCTATACAACTGTACTAAGTCCTTCCAGTAAAGAGAGGCCAAGGCAAGGAGACCTACAATAGGTTGTTATGGTGGTGACTAACCAAGCAATGTCTTTATATAACTACCTAAATACATCAGTGTTGCATCGGTGGCTCATGGCAGCCATTGCTTAACTCACGGGTTTCTATGTTTCAATGGATTATTTATTGGAAGTGAAACATAATAAGCCGTATTAATACAAAGTACAAGATGAAATGTGAATTACACATAAGAAGGAACATTATTGGGTGATATTCCTAACATAGTACAAGCTATAGTCAGCTATACAAAAGTTTTAAACGACAATGGAGTCACATAATTTGGCATAAACATATCCCCAACCCTCTGCAGATAGCCTCTACTCAACTCAAACGACCATTTACAAAGCGATGGTCTGTGGAGTAGGGGGCTCCCAAAACTTTTCGAAGCAATAAATGTATCCATACGGATGGCCGTGAGCCGCTCATAGAGTAAGATTCTATTAATCCTGTCTAGGACGGCCGGGTAACTCAGTGAGGAAGATCGCCATTTAAAAGCGATGTAAATTCTTGCTGCTAAAAGTATAAATTGGGATAACTTAAATCTGTCGTATGTAAGCCAAGAGGGTTTATCACCTAGAAGACATAAGGGAAGTGATGTAGGATAATTACAACCCAACACTGCAGATAGTAGACTACTTATCTGGTTCCAGAACCTCCTCACTATTGGGCATGTCCACCAGGTGTGTAGCATTGTACCCTCCTCCCCACATCCCCGAAAGCACTTGGAAGAAATCTCAGGATAAATATGGTGTAGTCTAGTTGGAACCATATAAGTTCTATGTAGGATTTTTATAGATGTCTCTGCTAATGTGGTTTGCCATGACCCCTTGGTAAGAGTCTGGGAGCGCTGGTGCCATCTGGATAATGAGTATTCCACATGCATGTCCTCCTCCCACGCTTTCATATAAGGCAGTTTGGCTCCTTCTAGAGCTGCATTAAGTAACCCATAGATCCCAGATCCGAGACCCTGTTTATATAATGAATATGTAACTGATCGTTCAAAAGGGGTAAAGTCAATGGCTTGGTTGGTAGTTTGTAGGGAATGTAAGAAAGAAAAAATCTGACTCACATTAAATTGCTCCCTCTGGGGGGGGGGGGGGGGATATTTGTCATTAAAGTCTACCATGGAGATCAATTTACCTCTAATTAGGAATCTATGAAGAAAGCAAAACTTAGAGATCCACCATGCAAAAACATTCATCTGAAGTCCAGGAGGAAAAGCGGGATTTCCCACCAAATAAATCAAAGGTGAGAGTTCGGATTGTAATGAAAACTTAAATCTAACAGATCTCCAAAGAAGAAGGGAGTAATGAGACAGGAGGGATGTAGTGCAGATGGTAGGCGGTAAGGGAATGGTAGACCAGGTTAGGGCCCTCCAAGAGTAAGGAGCAAGCTTAGATTGCTCCAGTGAAACCTACAAAGGGTATATTTTAGGGTATAGATGAGTCAAAAGCAATTGAGCCAGTCTAGCTGTCTTATAATATTTTATAAGGTTTGGTACAGAGAGACCCCCTTGAGTTTTATGTCGACACATTGTTAGCCCGGAAATAGGGGTGTGTTTATGCGCCCAGATAAATTTCAAGACCTCCGCTTGGAGGGCCCGCAGGTCAAAGGCGGGGACTGGCACAGGAAGGGTTCTAAATAAATAAAGAAGTCTTGGTAGAATTACCATTCTTATTATATGGATCCTTCCAACCCAGGATATTGGGAGGGAGTTCCAAGACGAAAGGTCTTCTTTAATTTTGCTGTATAGAGGAAAATAGTTAGTTTTGTAGATCTTAAGGGCAATGACGTTCCCAGGTAAGGGATATAATGAGGTTTATGTTGGAAATGAAAGTTCTGTAGTAGGAGAGCCATAGTTTGGGGTGGTGTGTTGCATAAAAGGAGATCAGACTTGGAGTGATTGATTGTAAGGCCTGAGGCGAAAGAAAAGGATTTCAATAATTTCATTAGGGATGGAAAGGATATGACAGGATTGGTGATAGAGAGCAGTAGGTCGTCCGCAAAAAGATTTAGCTTATATTCTGTTCCCCCAACTGAGAGGCCAGTAATATCTGGGCGAATAAGGTCGGGAAAAGAGGGCACCCTTGACGTGTGCCTCTATGGATCGGAATAGGTAACGTGTGTGGCAGGGAGTTTAAGGCTAGCTTCAGGGGTGGAATATAGGGCTTGGATGGCTTTTAAGAAGGGCCCCTCAATACCCATAGAGGAGAATACTTTATAAAGATAATTCCAAGAAACCATGTCAAAGGTTTCTATATCTAAAGCCAGCACAGCCAGTGGGGTATCGGTTCTGTTGGGTTCTTGTATCAGATTCAAAATTTTTCAAATGTTATCTGGTGCTTCTCTGCCCGGAATGAATCCAACTTGGTCTTTGTGTATGAGGTCGGGGAGCAGCCTGTTAAGGCGGCGAGCTAGAATAGAGGTGAAGATTTTCTTATCTAAGTTAAGGAGAGAAATGGGCCTATAATTGGAGGGCAGTAGGGGGTCCTTGTTAGGTTTGGGTATTACAGTAATTTTGGCTGAAAAAAATTCCAATGGAGGTGTTGATCCCTGCAATAATTTATTGGGTGATGTGTGGGGTTAATAATGATGCAAATTTCTTATAATAAAGTGCAGAGAAAGCATAGGATCCTGGGGCCTTGCCTATTTTCAGAGCTTTAATCGTGTATTCTACTTCTTCCCGCCGAAACCTCCCTACCCAGATCTGCTAATGCTTCAGGGGTGACTCTAGGGAGTGGGATAGAAGACAGGAAGTCATCCCTCTCCAATCTATGGTCCACTGCTGGGTCAGAATATAATTGCTTATAGAAAGCATGGAATGTATCATAAATGACATCAGGGTTTGATGTGGTCTGACCTGAACGTGTAAGTATTTGGAATACTTGGTTGATTTTTTGCCTAGCCTTAAGTTGTTGGGCTATCATTTTATCTGTTTTGTTGGCATATTTATAATAGTATGAAGCTATCCAACGAAGGGCTTTTTCACTATTGTTAGAGAGAAGCATATTAATTAGCATTTTAGTGTCTTTCACCGCTTTAAGGAGATATAGAGATGGGAATTGTTGGTGAGCACGCACTAGCCTTCCTAATTTGGCTTCTAAAGCTATTTGAGTTGAGTTCCTGTCTCTCTTCAGTCGAGAGGAGACCCTTATAATACTCCCCCGCATAAAGGCTTTGTAAGTTAGCCACAGCGTCATTGGATCTATCTCATGGGTAGAGTTCCCGGAAAAGAACATTTTTAATTCGTCATGGAGTTGAACACATATAGTAGGGCGAGTCAAGAGGCATTCGTTCAGTCTCCAAGAATAAGGAGTGCTGGTTTGGCCAGCGGTGACAATACTATATCGTGGTCTGACCATGAGGAAACAATATGCCTGCAGTAGGATAGGTAGAGCAGGCAGGACGTGTAAACCAATATCATATTAATGCGTGTGTATACGTGGTGGGCTGGGGAGTAATAAGTATATCCCCTTTGAGGGCCGTTGTGTTCTCTACACGAATCCGCCAAGGATAATGATTCTAAAACACGCCGTATTTTGGCAGTGTGGGAAGATGGGCAAAGGTGGCTAGGAGGAGATGAGAGATCCAGAGTGGGATTAAGAACAAAATTGAAGTCTCCACACCACAAAATCTTATGGTAGGTGAGGGGTTCAATAATAAGGCTCATTTCACTAAAAAAGGTGATGGGATTATCAGTCGGGGCGTAAACATTTACCATACAAAGGATTTCCTCCTTATAATTGCCCACTAGAACCACATATCTCCCATTGGGGTCGATAATAGACTGGATTAAGGAAAATGGAAAGGAATTTTTTAACAAAGTGATCACTCCCCTGCTTTTAGAGGGGTATGTAGAGGAGAAGAACCTCGCATATTGCGGGTGAAAGTATCTCGGATGTGATGTAGGTGTGAAGTGTGACTCCTGCAGGCAGATCACATTGGGCAAATGCTTAAGGTATGTGGAAAAGGCTGATTTACGTTTCCTAGGGGAATTAAAACCCCTCACATTTTGGGATAGTAACTTACACAAACTGATGGAATATGGGTCATTGCCAAATTACAGTGTATTGCCTGACGTGTCTCGCCCAACATTAACATTGTGCTAGCAAGCACTATATAACATATAATGTGGCTGTGCCTAACAAGGCCAGCAAGTAGAGATGGGTTAGATGGAGGGAGGCATGGCCCAAAATTAGTCATTGGTTCCTCACCAAGTAATCCTTGCATAGGGGGCAACATGAAAATCCGTCGCTCAAAATCTCTGCTGTGAGAAAAAAAAATATATAAATATATGATTGGAGCATAAGGAACCCCAGCGAGTTATAGAAAAGATAACTTTAGCATCCAAAACATTAGAGGTCGGAGAACCTCTTGTCTTACGCAGATGAAATGGTCTTCATGTAGTTGAATGGGCTCAGGTTGCTGGTGATCTAGTTGCCGTAGAAGACGAGGATGGAACCTTGGTCCAAACTCTGGCTGGACGTTGAGGCCTTGGTGGAGCTGCCGAAGTGTCCGCTCCCTCGCAGGGGATCCCCGCCTTTTGTAACGCCTCATAGCATTCCGCTGGTAAGTGGGCAGTATGGTTACGGGAGATTAGCTTAAAAGATAAGGTAAAAGGGAACCCCCCCCCATCTATATCGCACTTGCGCCTTCTGCAAGGCTTGTCTGACTGGCCTAATCTCTCTGCTTTTGCGACGTGTCAATGGTGCTAAGTCCTCATACAGATGCACAGAGGAAGGGAGTCCGGGAAGGTCGGGGTGTTTCCGGGCAGCTGCCAGTATTTGATCCCTCATCTCAGGATGGTGAAGCTTGAGGACGACATCCCTTGGTAAGGCAGCAGAGAGCTGTTTTCCAAAGGCTATATGGATTCTGTCCATCCGTAGTTGATTTTGCTCTGTCTGGGGAAGCAAAGCTTTAAATAGATTATTCATAGTTGTTTGCAGATCCAAGAAGGTTTTAAGGAGGCCTCTGACACGCAGGTTCCCTCTTCTGGACCTGTTTTCCAGATCCTCTATTTTGAGTTCCAGGGCAGTTATCTGCGCTGCATGGGAGTTAATTTCTCTGTCAGTGCCAATGGCATTAGCCATATCATCTGCCCTCGTCTCCAGTTCAGAGACCCGAGATCCCAGATCTTGTATTTGGCGGGAGAACTCTTCCACCGCCTGAGAAAGCTCAGTACGAAATAAAGAAGCTATATTCTTATATAAGTCAGCCTGACCTGGATCAGTGATGTTGTGAGCTGGTGAGTGTCCACCGTCAGCAGAGGAGGTGGGACTGACTGGTGAAGAAGCGGGATCCGCCATGTTGGTGTTTCTGACGTGCCTGAACAGTTCAGGCAAAGTCTGCGATGGAGCAGGCGTCCTGGCCTGTTTAGCTTTTCCCTTGTTGCGGGTCATCTTCGGGGTCCCTTGCATATATGCGGCGAGCTTTTGGAGCCGTAAGTACGGCGCTAATATTAGGGTAAGTTCGGTGTGCGTAGCGGAGCTCACGGAGACATGTCCTCCTCACAAGCCGTGTGCATGCGCCCCTCCCACTCACTGGTTTCTATATCCTGTTGGTGCAGATCTGCTTCCTGCTTGGCCCATCTGCTCAGGTTGCTCTATCAATCTTGGCAGACTATGGCCTTTTTTCTGGCAAGGTCGCTCCTCTTCTGCCTGTAGCATGCTCCCTCCAGCTCTTAAAGAGCCAACATGCGCACCCTAATCTGCTCCAGCTTACCTTGGGGTACTTAAGGCACCTTCCCATGTGAGCAATAAGTGCCTAGCTTGCTAGGTCCTGCAGAGGTGTGATGTATTCTTCTGTCTGCCTGTGTACTGACTTCTGTCAGTTTCTGGATATTGACCCTCTGCAGTCTGACCTCCATATTAATCCCATGTTTTCTTCCCTGACCTCAGCCTGTCCCTGACTATGGTTTTGCCTGATCCCTCCATGCCCTGCACTGGTGTCTGACCCTCGTGGGTAAGCTGTAATACACACACTAATCCAGGAGGTAGCAGCTCGATGGTTGCAGCAAAGTCCACACTACTGTACATGGGTTAAAGGGTGAATACCAGGGGACTGCCAGAATAACACCCACTGGAGTAGTCCAAAGTGAAATCTGTTGGGTGACACAGTGGCTCTACATCCACTGTCATAACAATCATTTTTGAAGACTCTGCTTAAAAAATCAGTTCTGTAGGTTCCTGCCCTTGAAACTCATGTATAATATATGCTACATCATTAGTTCAAGCAAAAAGGAAGAGGAGGGCTGGGAAGGGGATGAAGCTGCAGTCTTTCTGTGTTTGAAGCAGTGAGATCGGGGTGATAAAAGCAGGTGTGAGACCTCTGATTTGGTGGAGCTCACAGCACAGATTTCCACCTCCACACCAGGAAGCACCAATCCACTCAGCACAATTACAGATTTATCTTCCTTACCTTTTTCTTAGCTTGACACATCCCAAGAGGAGTGGCTCGAAATAAAATAAAAAAATCCATGACACTCTGTTGGGATATGTCTATGCTATATGTGTCTATATGTATCCACCCAGTGGTTGCAATGTGCATTGCAGCATGTCAACGGTTTTGCTAGCATGTTGCAATAATTTGTTGAATTTGTCTCCTGAGAAATTTTAATCCTTCATAAAATTTGTGTAGCAGGAAACATAACAGTTACAGGAACAGCGAGGGAAGGAAAAGACCCAATTATGCAGACTAGGCTCTGTTCACATCCTGATATTACTTTCTGTAGTTTACTGTATATAACCTGGAGTATTGTAGGTACAACGGTTGTTCCCATGACTGCAGAAATGGACTTCACCTACAGCTGTCGACTTTCCAGGGTATTAACTGTGTCTACCTATACTCAGATACCCCCAAGACTTATAGTAGAACTGAATTGGAAAATAACAGGACGGTCTTAATAAATATATTCTGAAGCATATACAAGCACAAAGAAGTAAATTCAATGATAGACGACAGGAATTGAATGTCGATAGAAAATGGATATAGGACATGGGAGACTGGCAAAAAAGTCCTGATCAAAAGTTTAAGACCACTTGAACAATTGCAAAAAATCACATTTAGCACGGCTGGATCTTAACAAGGTTCCAAGTAGCGCTTCAACATGCAACAAGAAGAAATGGGAGTGAGACAGAACATGTTTTGAGCATTCAATTTAATAAAAACAACAAATAAACTGAAACAGGCTGTTTTTCAGCTGATCAAAATTTTAGGACCACATGCCTTTAAATGGCCAAATCTGTGCAAAGATGTGGATTCATTGTCGTTTTCTGTCAGGTAGTCACACGTTGTGATTGCAAAGGCAAAAAAACTCTCCCTTTTTGAACTGCATAAGCAGGGTCTCTCACAGCGCGCCATCGCTGCTGAGGTGGGACGCAGTAAGACAGTCATTTGGAATTTCTTAAATGATCCTGAGGGTTAAGGAACAAAAAAGTCAAGTGGAAGGCCCAAAAAAATTTCATCGGCATTGAGCCTGAGGATCCAATTGGCTGTCCCTCAAGACACTGGACGATCCTCGACCCAAATTAAGGCCCTTACTGGTGCTGACTGCAGCCCCATAACCATCAGACGGCATCTGAGACTGAAGGGCTTCAAAAACAAAAAACGTCTTCAAAGACCTCAGAATATGCAGGGGCGTCAAACGGCCTCTGGCTATGTCCAGATGTTGCAGAGAGCATTCCTCATGACTGAGGGCCCTCATCTGTGTGCTAACGACTGGGTTTTTCAACAGGACAACGCTACAGTACACAATGCCCGCAGGACAAGGGACTTCTTCCAGGAGAATAACATCACTCTTTTGGCCCATCCTGCGTGTTCCCCTGATCTAAATCCAATTGAGAACCTTTGGGGATGAATGGCAAGGGAAGTTTACAAAAATGGACAACACTTCATGCGGCCGTCTTCACCACTTGGAGAAATGTTCCCACTCACCTCATGGAAACGCTTGCATCAAGCATGCCGAAATGAATTTTTGAAGTGATAAACTGTGGAGCTACTCATTACTGAGTTCATGTTTGGATGTTGGATTTCTTTTTTGGGGGGGTTTAGTTTTTTTTTGGAGGTGTGGTCCTAAACTTTTGATCAGCTGAAAACAGCCTGTTTCAGTTTATTCGTTGTTTTCATTAAATTGAATGCTCAAAAAATGTTTTGTCTCACTCCCATTTCTTCTTGTTGCATGTTGAAGCTCTACTTGGAACCTGGTTAAGATCCAGCCATGCTAAATAGGATTTTTTGCCATTTTTCAAGTGGTCTTAAACTTTTGATCAGGACTGTAGAAGATGGTAATTGTATAAAGTAGAGATTGGGTGAATGACAGTGGATGGAAATAAAAACACTAACATAATCTAACCCCAATCAGCAATATAGAACTAGCAAGAAAGACAGAGTCAAATGAAAATTCAAACTCTGCAAACAGATACACAGAGACCTCTGAGAAACAATACATTTCAATGCTGGCAGCAATGAAAAGTAGAAGGACTACAGATCCCAAGCTACACTGAGACAACACAAAATAAAATAGAAACTACAAACACAATCATCCTGAAAACAAATGCACAGAGCATACGCTATACCCAGAAACAAAAGAGCAGAAAACATAAACATTTAAAGGAATGGTAATCAATCAACAAATCCTCCCAAAATTAATCAAGCTGAGCACGGCAATTAATCATGACCAATGATCACATATAAAACAATTGCAGAGCAAATGCCCTAACAATGCTAGTAAGCAAGCAAATATGAGGCAACAGTAATTCCATGTTGCTCGTAACAGGCGTGGTAGGCATGGTAATACACCACTGTTTAGTCATATACATCAACAATAGGCTCTAATTGTAACACAAAATGTATATTATGTGACCATCTGCACGTTTTGCATGGTAAAGATGTATCTGTCCTTACCTTTGGCTCAACATATCAGTCGATAAGGGTTTTACTAACATATCAGAATAATGTCCAAAGATGGACTCGTCCCAGGTACAACATTTTCCCACTAGAATTACATTTCAAAAATGTCATACACTGATGTGTAACATAGTAACATAGTTTGTAAGGCTGGAAAAAAAGACATCTGTCCATCCAGTTTGGCCTGTTATCCTTCAATTTGATCCAGAGGAAGGCAAAAAATAAATAAAAATAACTGTGAGGTGGAAGCCAATTTCCTTCACTTTAGGGGAAAAAAATCCTTCCCGACTCCAATTAGGCATCAGAATAACTCCCTGGATCAGCGACCCCTCTCTAGTAGCTATAGCCTGTAATATTATTACGCTCCAGAAATACATCCAGGCCCCTCCTGAATTCCTTTATTGTACTCACCATCACCACCTCCTCAGGCAGAGAGCTCCATAGTCTCACTGCTCTTACCGTAAAGAATCCTCTTCTATGTTTGTGTACAAACCTTCTTTCCTCCAGACGCAGAGGATGTCCCCTCGTCACAGTCCTGGGGATAAATAGATGATGGGAGAGATCTCTGTACTGACCCCTGATATATTTATACATAGTTATTAGATCTCCCCTCAGTTGTCTTTTTTTCTAAAGTGAATAACCCTAATTTTAATAATCTTTCTGGGTACTGTAGTCCCCCCATTCCAGTTATTACTTTAGTTGCCCTCCTCTGGACCCTCTCTAGCTCTGCTATGTCTGCCTTGTTCACAGGAGCCCGGAACTGTACACAGTACTCCATGTGCAGTCTGACTAGTGATTTGTAAAGTGGTAGGACTATGCTCTTATTATGGGCATCTATGCCCCTTCTGATGCAACCCCTTATCTTATTGGCCTTGGCAGCAGCTGTCTGACATTGGTTTCTACAGCTCATGGCTTATTCACACTACTGTGCCGTGTTTTGCGGTCTGCAAATTGCAGATCCGCAAAACACTGATGCTGCCCGTGTGCCTTCTGCAATTTGCAGAACGGAACAGAAGGCCCATTATAGAAATGCCTATTCTTGTCCACAAAACGGACAAGAATAGGACATAACTCATAATTTTTGCGGGGCCATGGAACGGAGAAACAAATGCGAAAAGCACATGGAGTGTTGTCCGCATCTTTTGCGGCACCATTCAAGTGAATGGGTCTGCACTCGAGCTGCAAAAAATGCGGCTTGGATGCGGGCCAAAACCACGGTCATGTGAATGAGCCCTTAGTTTGTTGTTCACTAAAATTCCTAAGTCCTTTTCCATGTCAGTGTTACCCAGTGTTTTACCATTTAGTATGTACGGGTGACTTGCATTATTCCTTCCCATGTGCATAACCTTACATTTGTCAGTGTTACACCTCATCTGCCACTTCTTAATAGCATAAGAAAGTGCTACACTCCTCATTGCGTACAGTACTTTAGTCTGCACATTGAAGTCCCCCAGTTCCCATGGGTAGCAATGTAAATAGCTGCCCAAGATGGCTGCTGTGTGCCACCAGTGAGGGTGTCTATTGCATTCAGACTCAGCCCAATATCAGTGTTTTTTGTGCCATTAAATATCAGTGACATAACTGAAGTTTATGCAGAAAGCAACCAAATCCTTTCAGTTAAAAAGTAGACCTATATGAGGTAAAAGATGGCAACTATGATAATTGCATTCTGGTCTGGTATTGGTGTCAAGATAAAGTAAAGCACGCTGATAGACTACAAACCATGACTTAAATAACTCACATCGGGTGCCAAAAAAAGCGGGTCCTCCTCTTCATGAGCCAATAAGCGCTGCTGGCTTTCTGTTCGTGCCACTTCCGGTATTTGGAACTCACACGTGCATCTGGAACCGGAAGTGACACAGATGTGGTTCCCATGTGATCTACGATATGCAGAACACATTACGGTTAGTGTGAGGTATCCAATCATTAAGAAGGAGCGGAACTAAGTGTGGATAAAGACTAAGATAGATATACACTGTCTGTTGTGAGCTATTTAAAGAAGGGTAAACAATACTGACAATTAAAAATACCTTAATTGGGGCTCTTTCACATTTTTATTTATTGGCACATGCCGAATTGTTATTTATTTTTGTTATGGGGCTATTTTTTATATTTACAATAGTAAACATTATGTTTTAATAGAATTCATTGATTCTGTGATAGTGATTGTAATGAAATTTTCGCAACCCATCAAAATATTCCGGTGATATATTTTGTTACAAATTTATATGGCAGGTTTTCTTACTGGACTCATTGATACTAACATATGGTTGAATGAAGCACGTGAAGCTTTCTCAGAAAGAGAGGGAGAAACCGATTTAGACAATACCCCTACTCTAAAAAATGTCTTTAAAGAGTTATACGAAGCCTATATAGAGAATCTTAGGTCATGGTGGGAGTGTCAATTCTTAGAAAACTATATTAAAAACAATTTGGTACCAAAAGGACTTAAGGTACATGTCATACCTGCTCAGCAATCACGCTCCTCACAACTACATTGCTGCCCATAATTATTCATACCCCTGGCAAATTTTGACTTAAAGTTACTTTTATTCAACCAGCAAGTAATTTTTTGACGGGAAATGACAGACATAGGTGTCTCCCAAAAGATAATAAGACGATGTACAAAAGGCATTATTGTGGGAAAAAAACATTTCTCAGCTTTTATTTACATTTGAGCAAAAAATACAAGATGTTTCGCACTGTGGAAAATCTCAGAGGAAATGGTCGGAAGCCAAAAGTGACACCTGTGCTGGCCAGGAGGATAGTTAGAGAGGTGAAAAAGAATCCAAGGATCACTACCAAGGCCATCCTGGTGAATCTGGGCTCTGCTGGTGGCAATGTCTCAAGGCAGACAATCCAACGGACACTGCACACTGCTGGGCTCCACTTCTCCAGATAAGGCACACAAAAGCTCGCTTAGCCTTTGCAAAAGCTCATCTGGACAAAGAAGAAGATGTCTGGTCTTCTGTGTTATGGTCAGAAGAAACAAAAATTGAATTGTTTGGTCACAATGATGTTTCCTTCATTTGGCGTAAAAAAGGAGAAGCCTTCAACCCAAAGAACACCATCCCCACTGTCAAACATGGTGGTGGAAACCTAATGCTTTGGGGGTGTTTTTCAGCCAATGGACCAGGGAACCTAATCACAGTAAACGGCACCATGAAAAAAGAGCAATACATGAGGATTCTCAACGACGTCAGGCAGTCTGCAGAGAAACTTGGCCTTGGGCACCAGTGGACATTTCAGCATAACAATGACCCAAAACACACAGCAAAAGTGGTGAAGAAATGGTTAGCACTGCAGACAACAACATTAACGTTTTGGAGAGGCCCAGCCAGAGTCCAGACTGGAATCCAATTGAGAATCTGTGGAGGGAGCTGAAGATCAGGGTGACGGCAAGAAGACCCTCCAACCTGAAACATTTGGAGCTCATTGCTAACGATGAATTGGCAAAAATACCTGTGGAGACCTGCAAAAAGCTGGTCTGCAATTATAGGAAGCGTCTGATCGCTGTAATAGCCAAGAAAGGCTTTTCTATTGATTATTGAGAAGGGTAGGAATAATTTTTGGACTGGACACTTTTTGCTCAAATGTAAAATAAAAGCTGAGAAATTTTTTCCACAATAATGCCTCTTGTACTTCGTCTTATTATCTTTTGGGAGACACCTATGTAATTTCCCGTCAAAAATGACTTGCTGGTTGAATAAAAGTAACTTTAATTCAAAATTTGCCAGTGGTATGAATAATTATGGGCAGCACTGTAGTAGAAAAGTGGGAACAGGAGCTTTTATCTAGCACAATACACTTTATGCAGCTGTTATGGGACGAGGAGAAACCTATCCTTGAGAGAACGTCAAAACATCTTAATAGTCTTATTGAAACTGCCCTTAAACTTAAATCAGATCCTGACTATAATAGAATATCTTACGTACTAATGTAGAAAGATATCAAACAAGTCTAAAAGATTTCAAACATAGGCAGTTTGTCCGAGACCTGTCAGAATTCCGTGAGAAACGGGTATTTGATGCAGTGCATCGACTAACCCTAACAGATATTTCCTCAACTGATGCAGATTCCTCGGATACAGAAAAAGGGACTGTTCCATCTAGGTGAAGAAATAGATTCAGGGGTAGAGGAAAGAGAAGATGGCCTCAGGGACAATACAGAAGAGGATACCAAGGTACATACCAGGTTTCCAATCTCCAGGGTGCCCTATCAAATGTGTCACACAGGTCCCAACCTTCAGTTCCCTCCTCTTTACCCTCGTCATTACCTACCTTGGCATCTCAAGCTCCATCTACTACTTTTTTAGAGACAGGGGGCGAACAGAATACTTTTCCATACCAATTGAGAGACAGGGAGGGTAGTCCGGCACAGAGGTCCCACAAAAACAAGTGTTAGCACTCTTCACTCAGGTGATCAATCTTACATCTAGGTCCCTAACAGATCAGGAAGAGAAGCTTCTAGTAAAGGGATTTTTGCTTGTACCCACAACCAGATTTAATACCTTTGATTGGATTAAGGACATAAATCTTTTCACCCGAAAATTAAAGTGGCATAAATTCTTCAAAACACATGATAAGAAAGAATGTGCCAAACTAGGGATTACCATGGAGGATCTGGAGGGTGTGCGTACGTTGAGCTCACTGTTAACCGAAAATGAACAAAATTCTGAGCAAGGCCCATTTACGGATCTCAAATTGAAAAGCATTTGGATGCCACCCCTACAAGGTACTCCAGCCTTAGATCTATTCAGTAAATTAGTAATAGACCAGTTGGAAAAAATACAACTAAATAAGAGTAGAAGGCTTAATAATTTAAACAAGGGGGAAATGGATGCATTGAGAAAACTAGAAGCCGATCCCTCCATTGTATGCAAACCTTCAGACAAGGGAGGAAATGTTGTACTGATGGATCACCCTACGTATCGCAATATGTGCCTGAGTCTGTTATTCTATTCTTGTATCTAACCCTACAGTTCAGTTTTCTGGTTTATTGGAGTCTATGATTGTAAGGGAATTTGAAAACAGTATACTCTCAAAGGATGAGGTGAAGTTTCTGGTACGACGCTATCCTCAGATCCCCACTTTTTATGCCCTTCCTAAAATTCACAAGGGGTATCCCCCTCTTAAGGGACGACCAATAGTGTCAGGTGTAGGATCCATCACTCATGGTATGAGCACGTATGTTGACAATATTTTGCACCCTTTTGTCTCATCCCTTCCGTCGTATATTAGAGATACATAAGATTTGTTGCTATTGAAACAGAAAATATTGAAAATATCTAAGTGGAGGAAAATTTACTCTTGGCGTCTATTGATGTAGAAGCTCTTTATACGAGTATCCCGCACGAATAGGGTATCATGGCGTTCAAACATTTTTTAAAAACTCGAGGGACACAATTCCATTTACACAATGCATTTCCTTATTGAGGCGCTTGAGCTCATCCTGTCCCACAATTACTTCATATTTGAAACACGGTTCTTCCACCAGCTCAGGGGTACAGCTATGGGGAGCCCATGTGCCCCCAGTTATGCTTATCTGTTCCTGAGCTGGTGGGAGGACACTATTGTTTTCAATGAGACTTGTCATCAATGGACCCCAAGAATTATATTCTGGGGGAGATACATTGAGGACATTTTTATCTTGTGGGACGATACAAGGGACTTTTTTTTTTTTGAATTCGTGGCCCAACTTAATGTGAACATAATAGGTTTACATTTCACGTATGAGATTGATAAAGATAGTATTGCATTCCTGGATGTATGTATCACCAAGCATCAAGGGGAATTGCATACCAAAATCTACAGAAAACCCATGGCCACAAATAGCCTTTTACAATGGGACAGTCATCACCCCCCGAGTTTAAAGTGTGGCATCCTTAAGGGCCAGTACCTTCGGGTTCGAAGAAACTGTTCCTCCTCTGTATTTTTTTTTTACCCAAGCCAGGGACTTACAAAATAGATTTGAACAGCGAGGATATCCCCCTGAAGAACTTATGGACTCGTTCCATCATTCCATCAGAGTGGATCGACATTGCCTCTTAACTAACTCTACCCAGAGACAAAGAGATAAGGACACAGAAAGAACCATTAGAGTTATTGGTACATTTGATTGCGAGAATAAGAAAGTAAGGAATATCTTCAGAAGATATTGGGACATTCTCCTTACTGATCCTGATTTGCGTGAAGTTCTATCCCCGTCACATGCCATAAGGTATAGACGTGGTAGATTATTGAAGGATAAGCTTGTACATAGCCATTATCAGAAACCAGAAAGTGCAAAAACATGGCTTAATAAACCAATATGGCAGCAATTGTATATGCTGCCCTTTCATTCTTAAGTCCAAAAATTTCTCCAGTGTAAGCACAGGTTTAACGTATATGATGCATGACTTTTCTAACTGTCGCACTCAAGGTATCATTTATTTATGCACCTGTGCATGCCCGCTTAATTATGTGGGAAAGACCAAACGCGAACTCAGAAGACAAGTAGGCGAACACTAGTGTTGATCACGAATATTCGAATTGCAAATTTTTATCGCTAATATAGGTACTTAGATATTTAGAATTTAGTGATATATATTAGTAATTTCGAATATTCGAGATTTTTTTTTAAATCAGTACACATGATCCCTCCCTGCTTCTAGCTTGTGGGCCAATGAGAAGGCTGCAGTATCTTTGACTTTAGGAGTAGTGTTGATTGCAAATTTTCTTAATGCAAATTTTTCAATTGCCGAGTAAAAACATGATTCCTTCCTGCTTCTTGATTGTAGGCCAATGACTCATTGGCCCACAAGCAAGAAGCAGGGAGGAATCATGACTTTAGATGTGAAAAATGATGAATATTCTAAAAAAACGAATATATAGCACTATATCAAATAGATTAGTTTTTTCAAATATTCGTAATATTCTAAAACAAGAATATATAGCAATATAGCGAATATTTGAAAAAATAACAAATATAGAGAAATTTCGCTAATATAGTGCTATAATCATTTTTTAATAGTTGTACGTTTTTTCTCATCTGAAGTTCAGATTGGCAAAAAATTACAACTATTAAAAAAAGATTATAGCACTATTTTAGCTAAATTTCTCTACATTCGTTTTTTTTTCAAATATTCGCTGTATTGCTATATATTCTTGTTTTAGAATATTCCGAATATTTGAAAAAACTAATATATTCGATATAGTGCTATGACTCATTTGCCCACAAGCAAGAAGCAGGGAGGATTCATGTTTTTACTCGACAATTGAAAAATTTGCGATAAAAATTTGCATTACAAAAATTTGCATTACAAAAATTTGCATTATGAAAATTTGCATATTACGTGACCATTACCTTGCAGATTTTTCGAGTTAAAAAAAATCATTGAATATAACGAATATTCGAATTTGCGAATATTCAATGAATATTCTACAAAATATTCGCGAAATATTGCGAATTCGAATATGACCCCTGCCGCTCATCACTTGCAAACACTTGAGCGATGTCAGAAATCTGAGAGATAAGCCCATTGCACACCATATCCAAGAAGTACATGATAGTGACTTAAATACCTTGAAATTTCACCCAGAGGTGGAGATTGGGACAACAGAATCCTCCGTAAGGGGGCCCAGTGGATATACCGCCTCAAAACGGTGCATCCATTTGGCCTTAATGAGCAAATTTAGTTGCTTTATTTAACCAGGCCACAGTGGCAATTTTGATGTTAATTCAATATATGGGATCATTATGTGTATTGTTAAAGGGATTCTGTCACCAGTTTTTTCCCCCCCAGATAAAAATATGGTTATGTTCAGGGAGCTTTAGTGATTCCTAATGTGGTCTTATAACTGAAATCTGTAGGCTCATTTTGTCTAAAAAACACTATAACTAACCTGTCATTCATCCAACTAAGGTGCCCAAGGGGATGTAAATGTCTTCAAGCTGCCGCCCGCATCCGCCGCCGTTCGTGCCCTGCTCCTCCTTTTCTGACATCAGCGCCGCCTCAGAATCCTGTGTTACGCCTCTGGCTCTTCCTCACTCCCCCCCTCCTTCTTCTCTAACATCTCGCGCGTGCGCACAGGGCTGTGCCTGATGCGCCCGTGCGGACTTCTCCGCTCGGCTTCATGGAGCAAAGTGCGCATGCGCCGGCACTTCGCTCAACCTCCCGATGACCTGCACACTCGCTCCATGAAGCCGAACGGAGAAGTCCGCACAGGCGCATCAGGCACAGGCCTGTGCGCACGCGCGAGATGTTAGAGAAAAAGGAGGGGGGAGTGAGGGAGAGCCGGAGGCGTAACACAGGATTCTGAGGCGGCGCTGATATCAGAAAAGGAGGAGCAGGGCACGAACGGCGGTGGGTGCGGGCGGCAGCTTGAAGACATTTACATCCCCTTGGGCACCTTAGTTGGATGAATGACAGGTTAGTTATAGTGTTTTTTAGACAAAATGAGCCTACAGATTTCAGTTATAAGACCACATTAGGAATCACTAAAGCTCCCTGAACATAACCATATTTTTATCTGGGGGGGGGGGGAACTGGTGACAGAATCCCTTTAAGCCTGTACTCCTGCCAGGTATCAAACCAGGATTGTTTCTTACAGGCTGTTTATCATATAATATGGGGCGTCCCTTGTGGCATTTGCCTCCAGTGATTCTATTATCATGCCTCAGCCCCAATTGAGGTATTTTTAATTGTGAGTATTGTTTACCCTTCTTTAAATAGCTCACAACAGACAGTGTATATCTATCTTAGTCGTTATTTACACTTAGTTCCGCTCCTTCTTAATGATTGGATACCTCAAACTACCCGTAATGTGTTCTGCGTATCGTAGATCACATGGGAACTACATCCGCGTCACCTCCGGTTTCGGATGCACGTGTGCATTCCACACGGCGGCGTGCGTTCCAAATACCGGAAGTGGCGCGATCAGGAAGCCAGCAGTGCTTATTGGCTCATGAAAAGGGCAGACTCGCCTTTTTTGGTGCCCAATGTGACTTATTTAAGTCATGGTTTGTAGTCTATCAGTGTGCTTTACTTTATCTGGACACCAATAACGGACCAGAATGCAATTATCATAGTTGACATCTTTTACCTCATCTTTGATCCCCTGATGAACCAGACTTTATTGACTGGGGAAACGCGTCGGGACGAGGGACGAATACACCGTGGAGGATTATACCTTACTTATCCATAGGGCAGTGGAGGGCTTAGCCACCGAGAAGTGGGGTCTCTCCTTTCGGGGCGGGTGCTCTGTTTGTAGGCAGGGGTATTGTGAGGGTTAAATTAGGGTTAAATTCCCCCCTCCTGCCCTGACCTTACTCTATTATCTGGTGTTCCGATCAGCTGTCTTCAAAACTGTAAGTTATAATATTCTGCCTAATATATTTGGGATCATCATATCCAAAATAAAGTAAGGCTTTTCCACATCTTTATTTATTGGCACATGCCGAATTGTTATTTTATTTCATTTTTGAAATACGGGTCACACCACATCAAACATGTCAACTTGTCAAGACATGGTGAGCCTAAAGGAAAGGTAAGAAGGAAACATCTGTATCACACATGAAGAGGATTGTGGTCCACTCAGGAGAAAACTACTCAGAGGACCTTATTGGGACTCAGGGTAAGTGAAGAAGCTGGTGGACTTGAACTGGAACTATGTTTGGATTAAGAGGTTTGTCAATTTCGAGGCCATACGTTTTGTGAACATGTATCACCAAATATGTCCGTGTGATAGGATGACACCAATGAACGCTATAACTTCTAATTAAGAGCTTTCTCAGTCCAGCCTGAAGTGAGAAGACAAATAAGCCTGTCGCCCTTCTATTACACGAGCCTTCTTAAAAAGCCTAAGGAAGGAAACTTCAGCACAGGTAAATCTAATAGAAACAGATTTGCTGATTAAACTAAATATGCCATCATCTCAGATGGAGAGCTCAAAAGATAAGGAAGTAGAAGGTGATTCATCACGGTGTCTGCATTCCTACCCCTGCTGTTGTCCCAAACTTATTAGCTTAACACAGATGGATCCTGGCCATTAGCGTTCAATCCTTGCAGAAACCACCCTTCTTCATTACATAAATGTTTTCCTGCTAATGCAGCTTTTCGGATACTTATTACAGAGATTGCCGACTAAGCTGATGTGTGAACTAACAAAAAACAAGGTAAATAAAATCCCCGAGAAGTTGTATACTATTAACCAACTGCAGACTGTGTGTCCACAGGTGACTCTGCAAGGACATTTCTAAACATGCTTGCAAAGCCTGCAGCTGAAAGGTGATCGTGCAGCTGCGGGAACGGGGAGATGGTTGTCATTGAGAGCTGGGCTCCTCACAAAGTAGGCAGACATGGTTCATTATCCTTCCCCATAGCAGTATACATGCAACTTAATGTATATAGTTGAGAAGTAGCCGTGTTGCTTCCTGCTCCCATCACAGCGATCATGTGATCACCCCAGTGTCAGACTAGCCCAACAGAGTACCAGAGGATCCTTCAGTGGGCCCAGGTTCTCATACCATAGTGGGCCCCAAATATCCAGGAGAAAACAACCCATTCGGGGCTGCTTTTGGAACCAATCATTTGCCACTAGGATATATATCTTTTAATCAAAACCTATTAGATTTTATTAATGATATAAGGGTTGGGCCCTGAGAATAAATTCATCTGCTGGGCCCAAGGAACCCCAGAAACCCCAGTCTGACACTGGAACACTGGATGCTGGGTAATTCAGATGCTGTCCCCTTCACAGAAAAGCACCCCAAAAGCATGATGTTACCCCCCTCCTATGCTTCATAGTAGGGATGGTGTTCTTGGGATGCAAATCATCCTTCTTTTTCCTTCAAACACGACGAGTGAAGTTTAGACCAAAAAGTTATATTTTGGTCTCATCTGACCACATGACTTTCTCCCATGCCTCCTCTGGATCATCCAGATGGTCATTGGCAAACTTCAGACGGGCCTGGACATGTGATGACTTGATCAGAGGAACCTTCCGTGCAATGCATGATTTGAAACCATGATGGTGTAGTGTTCTACCGACAGTGACCTTTGAAACTGTGGTCCCAGCGCTCTTCATGTCATTGACCAGCTCCTCCCTTGTAGTTCTGGGCTGATTCCTTACCTTTCTTATCATCAGTGATACCCCACGAGGTGAGATCTTGCATGGAGCCCCAGTCCAAGGGAGACTGACAGTCGTCTTTAGCCTCTTCCATTTTCTAACAATTGCTCTAACAGTTGATCTATTTTTACCAAGCTGTTTGGCAATTCCCCTGTAGCCCTTTCCAGCCTTGTGGAGGTCCACAATTTTGTCTCTCGTGTCTTTTGACAGCTCTTTGGTCTTGCCCATGGTAGTAGTTGGTGTCTGACGGACTGTGGGGTGGACAGGGGTCTTTAAAGAGCTCAGACAGGTGCTACTAAGTTAGATTAATGAGTGGAGTAAGGTGGACTTTTTAAAGGCACAGTAACAGGTCTTTGAGAGCCAGAATTCTTGCTGTTTCTCAGGTGTTCAAATACTTATGTTCAGCAGTGCAAGACAAATACATTCTTTAAAAATCATACAATGTGATATTCAGATTTTTTATTCTGTCTCTCAGAGTGGGAATGCACCTACAATGTGAATTTCAGACCCCTCCATGATTTCTAAGTGGAAGAACTTGCAAAAAAAAAAAAACTTCTGTTCCTAACTGTATTCCCCCTGTAACTAGATTAATATGTCAGTCTCAGGTTCAAGAGAAATCATCAATAATTATTTTTACAATATTCAAATCCCCCCCACCTCCCCGAAGGTTTTACATGACCTTATGAAGGTTACAATATGTAAAATAAAATAAATGAATAATGTTAAAAAATACATTAGTAAGCATAAACCAATAAATACAAAGCAAAATAAACAATGAAACAAAATAAAAATAAAAATAAATCAGCACTTATAGCACACATATCACACACTCTAGCCACCCCCATAAATATACAGTCAGGTCCATAAATATTGGGACATCAACACAATTCTAAAGTTTTTGGCTCTATACATCACCACAATGGATTTGAAATGAAACGGACAAGATGTGCTTTACCTGCAGACTGTCAGCTGTAATTTGAGGGTATTTACACCCAAATCAGTTGAACGGTGCAGGAATTACAGCAGTTTCCATCTGTGCCTCCCACTTGTTAAGGGACCAAAAGTAATGGGACAGAATAATAATCATAAATCAAACTTTCACTTTTTAATACTTGGTTGCAAATCCTTTGCAGTCAATTGCAGCCTGAAGTCTGGAACGCATAGACATCACCAGACGCTGGTCTCATCCCTGGTGATGCTCTGCCAGGCCTCTACTGCAACTGTCTTCAGTTCCTGCTTGTTCTTGGGACATTTTCCCTTCAGTTTTGTCTTCAGCAAGTGAAATGCAGCTCAATCGGATTCAGGTCCGGTGATTGACTCGGCCATTGCAGAACATTCCACTTCTTTCCCTTAGAAAACTCTTTGGTTGCTTTTGCAGGATGCTTTGGGTCATTGTTAGGGATGAGCGAACTCGAACTGTATAGTTCGGGTTCGTACCGAATTTTGGGGTGTCCGTGACATGGACCCGAACCCGGACATTTTCGTAAAAGTCCGGGTTCGGGTTCGGTGTTCGTCGCTTTCTTCGCGCTTTTGTGACGCTTTCTTGGCGCTTTTTGAAAGGCTGCAAAGCAGCCAATCAACAAGCGTCATACTACTTGCCCCAAGAGGCCATCACAGCCATGCCTACTATTGGCATGGCTGTGATTGGCCAGAGCACCATGTGACCCAGCCTCTATTTAAGCTGGAGTCACATAGCGCCGCCCGTCACTCTGCTCTGATTAGCGTAGGGAGAGGTTGCGGCTGCGACAGTAGGGCGAGATTAGGCAGATTAACTCCTCCAAAGGACTTGATTAACTGATCGATCTGCAGCTGTGGATCATTGAGCTGCTGATCCTCAATTGCTCACTGTTTTTAGGCTGCCCAGACCGTTTGTCAGTCACATTTTTCTGGGGTGATCGGCGGCCATTTTGTGTCTTGTGGTGCGCCAGCACAAGCTGCGACCAAGTGCATTTAACCCTCAATGGTGTGGTTGTTTTTTGGCTAAAGCCTACATCAGGGTGAAGCTGTCACACCAAGTGCATTTAACCAGCAATAGTCTGTTTATTTTTTGGCCATATACTACATCAGGGGCAAGCTGCGCCTGTCACCAAGTGCATTTAACCCTCAATGGTGCGTTTGTTTTTTGGCTAAAGCCTACATCAGGGTGAAGCTGTCACACCAAGTGCATTTAACCAGCAATAGTCTGTTTATTTTTTGGCCATATACTACATCAGGGGCAAGCTGCGCCCGTCACCAAGTGCATTTAACCCTCAGTAGTGTGGTTGGTCAAGCTATCACACCAAGTGCATTTAACCAGCAATAGTCTGTTCATTTTTTGGCCATATACTAAATCAGGGGCAAGCTGCGCCCGTCACCAAGTGCATTTAACCAGCAATAGTCTGTTCATTTTTTGGCCATATACTACATCAGGGGCAAGCTGCGCCCATCACCAAGTGCATTTAACCAGCAATAGTGTGGTTATTTTTTGGCCATATCCCAGTCTAATTCTGTCACTAAATCCATACCGGTCACCCAGCGCCTAAATACTAGGCCTCAAATTTATATCCCGCTAAATCTCTCGTTACCGCTGTCCTGTTGTGGCTGGGAAAGTTATTTAGTGTCCGTCAAAGCACATTTTTTGTTCTGGGTTGAAATACAATTCCCAATTTAGCAATTTAAAAATTTAGTGGTTTCTGCTGTATCAGAGCTATTTGAAATCTATCCCTAAAAGGGTATATAATATTCAAGGTGCACATAGGGTCATTCAGAATAACTTCACACACCCGCTACTGTGCATTTCCAAGTCTAATTCTGTCACTAAACCCATACCTGTCACCCAGCGCCTAAATACTAGGCCTCAAATTCATATCCAGCTAAATCTGTCCTTAGTGCTGTAGCTGGGCGAGTTATTTAGTGTCCGTTCAAGCACATTTCTTGTTCTGGGTTGAAATACAATTCCCAATTTAGCAATTTCATAATTTAGTAGTTTCTGCTATATCAGAGCTATTTGAAATCTATCCCTAAAAGGGTAGATCATATTGAAGGTGCACATAGGGACATTCAGAATAACTTCACACACCCGCTACTGTGCATTTCCAAGTCTAATTCTGTCACTAAACCCATACCTGTCACCCAGCGCCTAAATACTAGGCCTCAAATTTATATCCAGCTAAATCTGTCCTTAGTGCTGTAGCTGGGCGAGTTATTTAGTGTCCGTTCAAGCACATTTCTTGTTCTGGGTTGAAATACAATTCCCAATTTAGCAATTTCATAATTTAGTGGTTTCTGCTATATCAGAGCTATTTGAAATCTATCCCTAAAAGGGTATATAATATTCAAGGTGCACATTGGGTCATTCAGAATAACTTCACACACACCCGCTACTGTGTATTTCCAAGTCTAATTCTGTCACTAAACCCATACCTGTCACCCAGCGCCTAAATACTAGGCCTCAAATTCATATCCAGCTAAATCTGTCGTTAGTGCTGTAGCTGGGTGAGTTATTTAGTGTCCGTTCAAGCACATTTCTTGTTCTGGGTTGAAATACAATTCCCAATTTAGCAATTTCATAATTTAGTGGTTTCTGCTATATCAGAGCTATTTGAAATCTATCCCTAAAAGGGTATATAATATTCAAGGTGCACATTGGGTCATTCAGAATAACTTCACACACACCCGCTACTGTGTATTTCCAAGTCTAATTCTGTCACTAAACCCATACCTGTCACCCAGCGCCTAAATACTAGGCCTCAAATTCATATCCAGCTAAATCTGTCGTTAGTGCTGTAGCTGGGCGAGTTATTTAGTGTCCGTTCAAGCACATTTCTTGTTCTGGGTTGAAATACAATTCCCAATTTAGCAATTTCATAATTTAGTGGTTTCTGCTATATCAGAGCTATTTGAAATCTATCCCTAAAAGGGTATATAATATTCAAGGTGCACATTGGGTCATTCAGAATAACTTCACACACACCCGCTACTGTGTATTTCCAAGTCTAATTCTGTCACTAAACCCATACCTGTCACCCAGCGCCTAAATACTAGGCCTCAAATTTATATCCTGCTAAATCTCTCGTTAACGCTGTCCTGTTGTGGCTGGGAAAGTTATTTAGTGTCCGTCAAAGCACATTTTTTGTTCTGGGTTGAAATACAATTCCCAATTTAGCAATTTCATAATTTAGTGGTTTCTGCTATATCAGAGCTATTTGAAATCTATCCCTAAAAGGGTATATAATATTCAAGGTGCACATTGGGTCATTCAGAATAACTTCACACACACCCGCTACTGTGTATTTCTAAGTCTAATTCTGTCACTAAACCCATACCTGTCACCCAGCGCCTAAATACTAGGCCTCAAATTTATATCCTGCTAAATCTCTCGTTAACGCTGTCCTGTTGTGGCTGGGAAAGTTATTTAGTGTCCGTCAAAGCACATTTTTTGTTCTGGGTTGAAATACAATTCCCAATTTAGCAATTTCATAATTTAGTGGTTTCTGCTATATCAGAGCTATTTGAAATCTATCCCTAAAAGGGTATATAATATTCAAGGTGCACATTGGGTCATTCAGAATAACTTCACACACACCCGCTACTGTGTATTTCTAAGTCTAATTCTGTCACTAAACCCATACCTGTCACCCAGCGCCTAAATACTAGGCCTCAAATTTATATCCTGCTAAATCTCTCGTTAACGCTGTCCTGTTGTGGCTGGGAAAGTTATTTAGTGTCCGTCAAAGCACATTTTTTGTTCTGGGTTGAAATACAATTCCCAATTTAGCAATTTCATAATTTAGTGGTTTCTGCTATATCAGAGCTATTTGAAATCTATCCCTAAAAGGGTAGATCATATTGAAGGTGCACATAGGGACATTCAGAATAACTTCACACACCCGCTACTGTGCATTTCCAAGTCTAATTCTGTCACTAAACCCATACCTGTCACCCAGCGCCTAAATACTAGGCCTCAAATTTATATCCAGCTAAATCTGTCCTTAGTGCTGTAGCTGGGCGAGTTATTTAGTGTCCGTTCAAGCACATTTCTTGTTCTGGGTTGAAATACAATTCCCAATTTAGCAATTTCATAATTTAGTGGTTTCTGCTATATCAGAGCTATTTGAAATCTATCCCTAAAAGGGTATATAATATTCAAGGTGCACATTGGGTCATTCAGAATAACTTCACACACACCCGCTACTGTGTATTTCCAAGTCTAATTCTGTCACTAAACCCATACCTGTCACCCAGCGCCTAAATACTAGGCCTCAAATTTATATCCTGCTAAATCTCTCGTTAACGCTGTCCTGTTGTGGCTGGGAAAGTTATTTAGTGTCCGTCAAAGCACATTTTTTGTTCTGGGTTGAAATACAATTCCCAATTTAGCAATTTCATAATTTAGTGGTTTCTGCTATATCAGAGCTATTTGAAATCTATCCCTAAAAGGGTATATAATATTCAAGGTGCACATTGGGTCATTCAGAATAACTTCACACACACCCGCTACTGTGTATTTCTAAGTCTAATTCTGTCACTAAACCCATACCTGTCACCCAGCGCCTAAATACTAGGCCTCAAATTTATATCCTGCTAAATCTCTCGTTAACGCTGTCCTGTTGTGGCTGGGAAAGTTATTTAGTGTCCGTCAAAGCACATTTTTTGTTCTGGGTTGAAATACAATTCCCAATTTAGCAATTTCATAATTTAGTGGTTTCTGCTATATCAGAGCTATTTTAAATCTATCCCTAAAAGGGTATATAATATTCAAGGTGCACATTGGGTCATTCAGAATAACTTCACACACACACGCTTCTGTGCATTTCCAAGTCTAATTCTGTCACTAAATCCATACCGGTCACCCAGCGCCTAAATACTAGGCCTCAAATTTATATCCCGCTGAATTTGAATACAATACATTGTGCCAAATAATATATTTGTTGTTGTGGTGAACCATAACAATGAGAAAAACATCTAGTAAGGGACGCGGACGTGGACATGGTCGTGGTGGTGTTAGTGGACCCTCTGGTGCTGGGAGAGGACGTGGCCGTTCTGCCACATCCACACGTCCTAGTGTACCAACTACCTCAGGTCCCAGTAGCCGCCAGAATTTACAGCGATATATGGTGGGGCCCAATGCCGTTCTAAGGATGGTAAGGCCTGAGCAGGTACAGGCATTAGTCAATTGGGTGGCCGACAGTGGATCCAGCACGTTCACATTATCTCCCACCCAGTCTTCTGCAGAAAGCGCACAGATGGCGCCTGAAAACCAACCCCATCAGTCTGTCACATCACCCCCATGCATACCAGGGAAACTGTCTCAGCCTCAAGTTATGCAGCAGTCTCTTATGCTGTTTGAAGACTCCGCTGGCAGGGTTTCCCAAGGGCATCCACCTAGCCCTTCCCCAGCGGTGAAAGACATAGAATGCACTGACGCACAACCACTTATGTTTCCTGATGATGAGGACATGGGAATACCACCTCAGCATGTCTCTGATGATGACGAAACACAGGTGCCAACTGCTGCGTCTTTCTGCAGTGTGCAGACTGAACAGGAGGTCAGGGATCAAGACTGGGTGGAAGACGATGCAGGGGACGATGAGGTCCTAGACCCCACATGGAATGAAGGTCGTGCCACTGACTTTCACAGTTCGGAGGAAGAGGCAGTGGTGAGACCGAGCCAACAGCGTAGCAAAAGAGGGAGCAGTGGGCAAAAGCAGAACACCCGCCGACAAGAGACTCCGCCTGCTACTGACCGCCGCCATCTGGGACCGAGCACCCCAAAGGCAGCTTCAAGGAGTTCCCTGGCATGGCACTTCTTCAAACAATGTGCTGACGACAAGACCCGAGTGGTTTGCACGCTGTGCCATCAGAGCCTGAAGCGAGGCATTAACGTTCTGAACCTGAGCACAACCTGCATGACCAGGCACCTGCATGCAAAGCATGAACTGCAGTGGAGTAAACACCTTAAAACCAAGGAAGTCACTCAGGCTCCCCCTGCTACCTCTTCTGCTGCTGCCGCCTCGGCCTATTCTGCTGCTGCCGCCTCGGCCTCTTCCTCCGCCTCTGGAGGAACGTTGGCACCTGCCGCCCAGCAAACAGGGGATGTACCACCAACACCACCACCACCACCTCCGTCACCAAGCGTCTCAACCATGTCACACGCCAGCGTTCAGCTCTCCATCTCACAAACATTTGATAGAAAGCGTAAATTCCCACCTAGCCACCCTCGATCCCTGGCCCTGAATGCCAGCATTTCTAAACTACTGGCCTATGAAATGCTGTCATTTAGGCTGGTGGACACAGACAGCTTCAAACAGCTCATGTCGCTTGCTGTCCCACAGTATGTTGTTCCCAGCCGGCACTACTTCTCCAAGAGAGCCGTGCCTTCCCTGCACAACCAAGTATCCGATAAAATCAAGTGTGCACTGCGCAACGCCATCTGTGGCAAGGTCCACCTAACCACAGATACGTGGACCAGTAAGCACGGCCAGGGACGCTATATCTCCCTAACTGCACACTGGGTAAATGTAGTGGCAGCTGGGCCCCAGGCGGAGAGCTGTTTGGCGCACGTCCTTCCGCCGCCAAGGATCGCAGGGCAACATTCTTTGCCTCCTGTTGCCACCTCCTCCTTCTCGGCTTCCTCCTCCTCTTCTTCCACCTGCTCATCCAGTCAGCCACACACCTTCACCACCAACTTCAGCACAGCCCGGGGTAAACGTCAGCAGGCCATTCTGAAACTCATATGTTTGGGGGACAGGCCCCACACCGCACAGGAGTTGTGGCGGGGTATTGAACAACAGACCGACGAGTGGTTGCTGCCGGTGAGCCTCAAGCCCGGCCTGGTGGTGTGTGATAATGGGCGAAATCTCGTTGCAGCTCTGGGACTAGCCAATTTGACGCACATCCCTTGCTTGGCGCATGTGCTGAATTTGGTGGTGCAGAAGTTCATTCACAACTACCCCGACATGTCAGAGCTGCTGCATAAAGTGCGGGCCGTCTGTTCGCGCTTCCGGCGTTCACATCCTGCTGCTGCTCGCCTGTCTGCGCTACAGCGTAACTTCGGCCTTCCCGCTCACCGCCTCATATGCGACGTGCCCACCAGGTGGAACTCCACCTTGCACATGCTGGACAGACTGTGCGAGCAGCAGCAGGCCATAGTGGAGTTTCAGCTGCAGCACGCACGGGTCAGTCGCACTACAGAACAGCACCACTTCACCACCAATGACTGGGCCTCCATGCGAGACCTGTGTGCCCTGTTGCGCTGTTTCGAGTACTCCACCAACATGGCCAGTGGCGATGACACCGTTATCAGCGTTACAATACCACTTCTATGTCTCCTTGAGAAAACACTTAGGGCGATGATGGAAGAGGAGGTGGCCCAGGAGGAGGAGGAGGAGGAGGAGGAAGAGGGGTCATTTTTAGCACTTTCAGGCCAGTCTCTTCGAAGTGACTCAGAGGGAGGTTTTTGGCAACAGCAGAGGCCAGGTACAAATGTGGCCAGCCAGGGCCCACTACTGGAGGACGAGGAGGACGAGGATGAGGAGGAGGTGGAGGAGGATGAGGATGAAGCATGGTCACAGCGGGGTGGCACCCAACGCAGCTCGGGTCCATCACTGGTGCGTGGCTGGGGGGAAAGGCAGGACGATGACGATACGCCTCCCACAGAGGACAGCTTGTCCTTAACCCTGGGCAGCCTGGCACACATGAGCGACTACATGCTGCAGTGCCTGCGCAACGACAGCAGAGTTGCCCACATTTTAACCTGTGCGGACTACTGGGTTGCCACCCTGCTGGATCCACGCTACAAAGACAATGTGCCCACCTTACTTCCTGCACTGGAGCGTGATAGGAAGATGCGCGAGTACAAGCGCACGTTGGTAGACGCGCTACTGAGAGCATTCCCAAATGTCACAGGGGAACAAGTGGAAGCCAAAGGCCAAGGCAGAGGAGGAGCAAGAGGTCGCCAAGGCAGCTGTGTCACGGCCAGCTCCTCTGAGGGCAGGGTTAGCATGGCAGAGATGTGGAAAACTTTTGTCAACACGCCACAGCTAACTGCACCACCACCTGATACGCAACGTGTTAGCAGGAGGCAACATTTCACTAACATGGTGGAACAGTACGTGTGCACACCCCTCCACGTACTGACTGATGGTTCGGCCCCATTCAACTTCTGGGTCTCTAAATTGTCCACGTGGCCAGAGCTAGCCTTTTATGCCTTGGAGGTGCTGGCCTGCCCGGCAGCCAGCGTTTTGTCTGAACGTGTATTCAGCACGGCAGGGGGTGTCATTACAGACAAACGCAGCCGCCTGTCTACAGCCAATGTGGACAAGCTGACGTTCATAAAAATGAACCAGGCATGGATCCCACAGGACCTGTCCGTCCCTTGTCCAGATTAGACATTAACTACCTCCCCATAACCATATATTATTGGACTCCAGGGCACTTCCTCATTCAATCCTATTTTTATTTTCATTTTACCATTATATTGCGAGGCTACCCAAAGTTAAATGAACCTCTCCTCTGCCTGTGTGCTAGGCCTAAATATATGCCAATGGACTGTTGCAGTGGTGGGTGACATGAAGCCTGATTCTCTGCTATGACATGCAGACTAATTCTCTGCTGACATGAAGCCAGATTGTCTGTTACGGGACCTCTCTCCTCTGCCTGGGTGCTGGGCCTAAATTTATGACAATGGACTGTTGCAGTGGTGGCTGACGTGAAGCCTGATTCTCTGCTATGACATGCAGACTGATTCTCTGCTGACATGAAGCCAGATTGTCTGTTACGGGACCTCTCTGCTCTGCCTGTGTGCTAGGCCTAAATATATGCCAATGGACTGTTGCAGTGGTGGGTGACGTGAAGCCTCATTCTCTGCTATGACATGCAGACTGATTCTCTGCTGACATGAAGCCAGATCGTCTGTTACGGGACCTCTCTGCTCTGCCTGTGTGCTAGGCCTAAATATATGCCAATGGACTGTTGCAGTGGTGGGTGACGTGAAGCCTCATTCTCTGCTATGACATGCAGACTGATTCTCTGCTGTCATGAAGCCAGATTGTCTGTTACGGGACCTCTCTCCTCTGCCTGGGTGCTGGGCCTAAATTTATGACAATGGACTGTTGCAGTGGTGGCTGACGTGAAGCCTGATTCTCTGCTATGACATGCAGACTGATTCTCTGCTGACATGAAGCCAGATCGTCTGTTACGGGACCTCTCTCCTCTGCCTGGGTGCTGGGCCTAAATTTATGACAATGGACTGTTGCAGTGGTGGCTGACGTGAAGCCTGATTCTCTGCTATGACATGCAGACTGATTCTCTGCTGTCATGAAGCCAGATTGTTTGTTACGGGACCTCTCTGCTCTGCCTGTGTGCTAGGCCTAAATATATGCCAATGGACTGTTGCAGTGGTGGGTGACGTGAAGCCTCATTCTCTGCTATGACATGCAGACTGATTCTCTGCTGACATGAAGCCAGATTGTCTGTTACGGGACCTCTCTCCTCTGCCTGTGTGCTAGGCCTAAATATATGCCAATGGACTGTTGCAGTGGTGGCTGACGTGAAGCCTCATTCTCTGCTATGACATGCAGACTAATTCTCTGCTGACATGAAGCCAGATTGTCTGTTACGGGACCTCTCTGCTCTGCCTGTGTGCTAGGCCTAAATATATGCCAATGGACTGTTGCAGTGGTGGGTGACGTGAAGCCTCATTCTCTGCTATGACATGCAGACTGATTCTCTGCTGACATGAAGCCAGATTGTCTGTTACGGGACCTCTCTCCTCTGCCTGTGTGCTAGGCCTAAATATATGCCAATGGACTGTTGCAGTGGTGGCTGACGTGAAGCCTCATTCTCTGCTATGACATGCAGACTAATTCTCTGCTGACATGAAGCCAGATTGTCTGTTACGGGACCTCTCTGCTCTGCCTGTGTGCTAGGCCTAAATATATGCCAATGGACTGTTGCAGTGGTGGGTGACGTGAAGCCTCATTCTCTGCTATGACATGCAGACTGATTCTCTGCTGACATGAAGCCAGATTGTCTGTTACGGGACCTCTCTCCTCTGCCTGTGTGCTAGGCCTAAATATATGCCAATGGACTGTTGCAGTGGTGGCTGACGTGAAGCCTCATTCTCTGCTATGACATGCAGACTAATTCTCTGCTGACATGAAGCCAGATTGTCTGTTACGGGACCTCTCTGCTCTGCCTGTGTGCTAGGCCTAAATATATGCCAATGGACTGTTGCAGTGGTGGGTGACGTGAAGCCTCATTCTCTGCTATGACATGCAGACTGATTCTCTGCTGACATGAAGCCAGATTGTCTGTTACGGGACCTCTCTCCTCTGCCTGTGTGCTAGGCCTAAATATATGCCAATGGACTGTTGCAGTGGTGGCTGACGTGAAGCCTCATTCTCTGCTATGACATGCAGACTAATTCTCTGCTGACATGAAGCCAGATTGTCTGTTACGGGACCTCTCTGCTCTGCCTGTGTGCTAGGCCTAAATATATGCCAATGGACTGTTGCAGTGGTGGGTGACGTGAAGCCTCATTCTCTGCTATGACATGCAGACTGATTCTCTGCTGACATGAAGCCAGATTGTCTGTTACGGGACCTCTCTCCTCTGCCTGTGTGCTAGGCCTAAATATATGCCAATGGACTGTTGCAGTGGTGGCTGACGTGAAGCCTCATTCTCTGCTATGACATGCAGACTAATTCTCTGCTGACATGAAGCCAGATTGTCTGTTACGGGACCTCTCTCCTCTGCCTGGGTTCTGGGCCTAAATTTATGACAATGGACTGTTGCAGTGGTGGCTGACGTGAAGCCTGATTCTCTGCTATGACATGCAGACTGATTCTCTGCTGACATGAAGCCAGATCCTCTGTTACGGGACCTCTCTCCTCTGCCTGTGTGTGTGCTGGGCCTAAATACAGTCATGTGAAAAAATTAGGACACCCTTTGAAAGCATGTGGTTTTTTGTAACATTTTTAATAAAAGGTTATTTCATCTCCGTTTCAACAATACAGAGAGATTAAAGTAATCCAACTAAACAAAGAAAACTGAAGAAAAGTCTTTTCAAGATCTTCTGTAAATGTCATTCTACAAAAATGCCTATTCTAACTGAGGAAAAAGATAGGACACCCTCACATGTATTCCCTCTTAAATTGGCTCAGATCTCACACAGGTATATCACACCAGGTGCACATAATTAGTAGATCGTTACTCTGCATGTTGAATGAGGCTTGCCCTATTTAAACCTCAGACATTTAGTTTGGTGTGCTCCTGACTGTTGAAGTGAGAGTGAGCACCATGGTGAGAGCAAAAGAGCTGTCAGAGGACTTCAGAAAAAAGATTGTAGCAGCCTATGAGTCTGGGAAGGGATTTAAAAAGATCTCAAAAGATTTTGAAATCAGCCATTCCACTGTCCGGAAGATAGTCTACAAGTGGAGGGCTTTCAAAACAACTGCCAACATGCCCAGGACTGGTCGCCCCAGCAAGTTCACCCCAAGAGCAGACCGCAAGATGCTAAAAGAGGTCTCCAAAAACCCTAAAGTGTCATCTCGAGAACTACAGCAGGCTCTGGCTACTGTTGATGTAGAAGTACATGCCTCTACAATCAGAAAGAGACTGTACAAGTTTAACTTGCATGGGAGGTGTGCAAGGAGGAAACCTTTGCTTTCCAAGAGAAACATCGAGGCCAGACTGACATTTGCCAGAGATAAAGTTGACAAAGACCAGGACTTCTGGAATAATGTTCTTTGGACAGATGAGTCCAAAATTGAATTATTTGGACACAACAGCAGAGGACATGTTTGGCGTAAACCAAACACAGCATTCCAAGAAAAGAACCTCATACCAACTGTGAAGCATGGAGGTGGAAGTGTCATGGTTTGGGGCTGCTTTGCTGCAGCAGGACCTGGTCAGCTCACCATCATAGAATCCACGATGAATTCTACTGTGTATCAGAAGGTGCTTGAAGAACATGTGAGACCATCAGTTAGAAAATTAAAGCTGAAGCGGAACTGGACCATGCAACATGACAATGACCCAAAACATACTAGTAAATCAACCAAAGATTGGCTGAAAAAGAAGAAATGGAGAGTCCTGGAATGGCCAAGTCAAAGTCCAGATTTGAATCCCATTGAGATGCTGTGGGGTGACTTGAAAAGGGCTGTACGTGCAAGAAACCCCTCAAACATCTCACAGCTGAAAAAGTTCTGCATTGAGGAGTGGGGTAAAATTTCCTCAGACCGATGTCGAAGACTGGTAGATGGCTACAAGAACCGTCTCACTGCAGTTATTTCAGCCAAAGGAGGTAACACTCGCTATTAGGGGCAAGGGTGTCCTATCTTTTTCCTCAGTTAGAATAGGCATTTTTGTAGAATGACATTTACAGAAGATCTTGAAAAGACTTTTCTTCAGTTTTCTTTGTTTAGTCGGATTACTTTAATCTCTCTGTATTGTTGAAACGGAGATGAAATAACCTTTTATTAAAAATGTTACAAAAAACCACATGCTTTCAAAGGGTGTCCTAATTTTTTCACATGACTGTATATGCCAATGGACTGTTGCAGTGGTGGCTGACGTGAAGCCTCATTCTCTGCTATGACATGCAGACTGATTCTCTGCTGACATGAAGCCAGATTCTCTGTTACGGGACCTCTCTCCTCTGCCTGTGTGTGTGCTGGGCCTAAATATATGCCAATGGACTGTTGCAGTGGTGGCTGACGTGAAGCCTCATTCTCTGCTATGACATGCAGACTAATTCTCTGCTGACATTAAGACAGATTCTCTGTTACGGGACCTCCCTCCTCTGCCTGGGTGCTGGGCCTAAATATATGCCAATGGACTGTTGCAGTGGTGGCTGACGTGAAGCCTCATTCTCTGCTATGACATGCAGACTAATTCTCTGCTGACATGAAGACAGATTCTCTGTTACGGGACCTCCCTCCTCTGCCTGGGTGCTGGGCCTAAATATATGCCAATGGACTGTTGCAGTGGTGGCTGACGTGAAGCCTCATTCTCTGCTATGACATGCAGACTGATTCTCTGCTGACATGAAGCCAGATTCTCTGTTACGGGACCTCTCTCCTCTGCCTGTGTGTGTGCTGGGCCTAAATATATGCCAATGGACTGTTGCAGTGGTGGCTGACGTGAAGCCTCATTCTCTGCTATGACATGCAGACTGATTCTCTGCTGACATGAAGCCAGATTCTCTGTTACGGGACCTCTCTCCTCTGCCTGTGTGTGTGCTGGGCCTAAATATATGCCAATGGACTGTTGCAGTGGTGGCTGACGTGAAGCCTCATTCTCTGCTATGACATGCAGACTAATTCTCTGCTGACATGAAGACAGATTCTCTGTTACGGGACCTCCCTCCTCTGCCTGGGTGCTGGGCCTAAATATATGCCAATGGACTGTTGCAGTGGTGGCTGACGTGAAGCCTCATTCTCTGCTATGACATGCAGACTAATTCTCTGCTGACATGAAGACAGATTCTCTGTTACGGGACCTCCCTCCTCTGCCTGGGTGCTGGGCCTAAATATATGCCAATGGACTGTTGCAGTGGTGGCTGACGTGAAGCCTCATTCTCTGCTATGACATGCAGACTAATTCTCTGCTGACATGAAGACAGATTCTCTGTTACGGGACCTCTCTCCTCTGCCTGGGTGCCGGGGCCTAAATATCTGAGAATGGACTGTTCCAGTGGTGGGTGACGGGAAGCCAGATTCTCTGCTATGGAACCTCTCTCCAATTGATTTTGGTTAATTTTTATTTATTTAATTTTTATTTTAATTCATTTCCCTATCCACATTTGTTTGCAGGGGATTTACCTACATGTTGCTGCCTTTTGCAGCCCTCTAGCTCTTTCCTGGGCTGTTTTACAGCCTTTTTAGTGCCGAAAAGTTCGGGTCCCCATTGACTTCAATGGGGTTCGGGTTCGGGACGAAGTTCGGATCGGGTTCGGATCCCGAACCCGAACATTTCCGGGATGTTCGGCCGAACTTCTCGAACCCGAACATCCAGGTGTTCGCTCAACTCTAGTCATTGTCCATCTGCCCTGTGAAGCGCCGTCCAATGAGTTCTGAAGCATTGGGCTGAATATGAGCAGATAATATTGCCCGAAACACTTCAGAATTCATCCTGCTGCTTTTGTCAGCAGTCACATCATCAATAAATACAAGAGAAGCAGTTCCATTGGCAGCCATACATGCCCACGCCATGACACTACCACCACCATGCTTCACTGATGAGGTGGTATGCTTAGGATCATGAGCAGTTCCTTTCCTTCTCCATACTCTTCTCTTCCCATCACTCTGGTACAAGTTGATCTTGGTCTCATCTGTCCATATGATGTTGTTCCAGAACTGTGAAGGCTTTTTTAGATGTCGTTTTGCAAACTCTAATCTGGCCTTCCTGTTTTTGAGGCTCACCATTGGTTTACATCTTGTGGTGAACCCTCTGTATTCACTCTGGTGAAGTCTTCTCCTGATTGATGACTCTGACACACATACACGTACCTCCTGGAGAGTGTTCTTGATCTGGCCAACTGTTGTGAAGGTGTTATCTTCACCAGGAAAATAATTCTTCGGTAATCCACCACAGTTGTTTTCCGTGGTCTTCCGGGTCTTTTGGTGTTGCGGAGCTCACCGGTGCGTTCCTTCTTTCTAAGAATGTCCCAAACAGTTGTTTTGGCCGCGCCTAATGTTTTCGCTATCTCTCTGATGGGTTTGTTGTGTTTTTCAGCCTAATGATGGCTTCACTGATAGTGACATCTCTTTGGATCTCATCTTGAGAGTTGACAGCAACAGATTCCAAATGCAAATAGCCGACTGGAAATGACCTCTGGACCTTTTATCTGCTCACTGTAATTGGGATAATGAGGGGATAACACACACCGGCCATGGAACAACTGAGAAGACAATTGTCCCATTACTTTTGGTCCATTAACAAGTGGGAGGCACAGATGCAAACTGCTGTAATTCCTGCACCGTTCACCTGATTTGGATGTAAATCCCCTCAAATTACAGCTGACAGTCTGCAGGTAAAGCTGACAGTCTGCAGGTAAAGTGCATCTTGTTCATATCATTTCAAATCCATTGTGGTGGTGTATAGAGCCAAAAATTTTAGCATTGTGTTGATGTCCCAATATTTATGTACCTGACTGTATGTACTTTTAAAAAAAAGCTACCCTAACAGAAATTAAAAAATTGCATTTTATTACAAACCGGATTCCAAAACAGTTGGGACACCATACAAATCGTGAATAAAAACTGAATGCAATGATTGTCATTCCTGATAATAGCATCTTTCAGAATAGTCACTTGCTTATTATCCTTTCCTAATAGTGGCAGCTTACATTACAGTCACTTACTATCTTTTCCACATAGTCACATCTTTTATTACAGTCACTTGTCAATCATCTGTTCCTGAGAGTGACATTGTACACTTGCTAATTGTCCATCCCTGATAATGGCAGTTTAAATTAAAGTAATCTATTCCTGTTAGTTTTCATCTTTATTACAGTCACTCGCTAATGCAATCAGCAATGGACTGTATTATAAGCTGCCACTCTCAAGAATAGATAATTAGCAAGTGACTGTAAGTGAAAAGTGGCTGGCACTATCAGGAATAGATAATTGGCATGTGACTGTAATATACAGTAAGGTGCAATTGTCAGGAATAGTTAATTAGTAAGTGACTGTAATGTAAGCTGCCACTAACAGGAATGGACAATTAGCAAGTGCCTCAAATGTAAGATGCCACTATGGGACTAGATAATTGGCATGTAACTGTGATGTAAGATGCCATTATCAGGATACATTATCAGGAATATAATAGTATACAATAAATATGGGACATGCACACAATCTATGGAACTATGGGTAACCTCTCATGACTTATCAGGTATGAATTTAATTTATTTCAATGACAAAAATACATTAAAATAAAATAAAAACTAGATAAAATAATTAAGGATAAAAATGCAAAGTGCAAAAATACCATAAATGAAAAATGCAAAAATACATAAAAGTTCCCACTGTATTACTTGTAGATATTTGTAAATGTCCAAAAAAGTTCCTATAGTTCAAATATTTCCACCTTGCGGCCGTCTTAATGAATATATTTTCCCAATAGCTAATAATTTATATTGAAAATCGGTTATTTCACCATAAAACATACAGTCCTGCAAGGAGGGAATTGCAGTGGTCCCTTTAACAGCAATCACCACATTCTCATATACCGTCAATATCCAGACATAAGGAAATGGAGATGATTACAACGGTCCCACTTGTAGCGTTTCATCTAGATCCAGAGCATACTTTCCATTTCTTCATCTAGGGCTCTTTCACACCTGCGTTATTGTCTTCCGGCATAGAGTTCCGTCGTCGGGGCTCTATGCCGGAAGAATCCTGATCAGTTTTATCCTAATGCATTCTGAATGGAGTGAAATCCGTTCAGGATGCATCAGGATGTCTTCAGTTCCGGACCGGAATGTTTTTTGGCCGGAGAAAATACCGCAGCATGCTGCGCTTTTTGCTCCGGCCAAAAATCCTGAACACTTGCCGCAAGGCCGGATCTGGAATTAATGCCCATTGAAAGGCATTGATCCGGATCCGGCCTTAAGCTAAACGTTGTTTCGGCGCATTGCCGGATCCGACGTTTAGCTTTTTCTGAATGGTTACCATGGCTGCCGGGACGCTTAAGTCCTGGCAGCCATGGTAAAGTGTAGTGGGGAGCGGGGGAGCAGTATACTTACCATCCGTGCGGCTCCCGGGGCGCTCCAGAGTGACGTCAGGGCGCCCCAGGCGCATGGATTACGTGATCGCATGGCACGTCATCCATGCACATGGGGCGCTCTGACGTCATTCTGGAGCGCCCCGGGAGCCGCACGGACTGTAAGTATACCGCTCCCCCGCTCCCCACTACTACTATGGCAACCAGGACTTTAATAGCGTCCTGGCTGCCATAGTAACACTGAACGCATTTTGAAGACGGATCCGTCTTCAAATGCTTTCAGTTCACTTGCGTTTTTCCGGATCCGGCGTGTAATTCCGGCAAGTGGAGTACACGCCGGATCCGGACAACGCAAGTGTGAAAGAGGCCTTTAGGTAAAATTAGAATAATTGACTTACAGTTTGTCTGTCTCCAATTGTGGCGTCCCACGTAGATGGAAGAGCAGACTTACCAAAGCCCCGATCCGTATGTAGTCGGCACTTGAATAGAGGAATGTAATTGAGTAAAAAGATAAAAAAATATAAAAACAACATGAAAGTGGATTCAAGAAAGGAGAGATATGCAAAACAAGATAGGGATTTAGAGGAAGACAGTGGTTTCTTTCTTCGCCCCCTCCGTACTTTCTTCTTCCCTTTTCGTGTGTCACTCCTCTGTGATATTGCCTCTCCAGGTTGTCCTGGAATATTCATTCCTGTGTCTGAGATTGTATTGGTGCCCTGTTGGCGAAGGTGAGTGAGTGATGCCGTCTCTGTGAATCCTGTGATTTTTGTCGTGTCCTCATCCTGTGGTGAGGAGGAGTCCCATCTAAAAAATGGTGATTGGACAGTGTTTCATACTTATTTGTGACAGGAATGTTAGATTTCCTTTGTGGAACTTCCGCCTCTTATAGTGTGTCTTCCTCCAAATCCCTATCTTGTTTTGCATATCTCTCCTTTCTTGAATCCACTTTTATGATGTTTTTATATTTTTTTTATCTTTTTACTCTTTGTGAAGTACAAAAGAAATGGGTAATATTGCCCTGATTGAAATAATATATAAGAACTATTTTAATCTAACAAACTCCAAATCCAAAATTCCATTCCTGATATTATGGATGATCCTATCCCTATAAAAAGACTGATGTATATAGGTATACTTGACCACTGAGGAAGGAGCAAGTATATGCTCCAAAACGCGTCTGGTGCAATTTAAGTATACAGAGAAATGATAATATCACAATATGTTTGAATAGCTTCAGTGGAGCTCTACCGGGAAGCTTCAACATAGACAGCTGCAGCACAAGAGATCGAACCATCCAACCATCCGACATAACACGTGGAACGCCGAAGAACCACGTGGGTCGGCGAGCCCGAGTCAGTCCAGTATGAGCGAGTGGAATAACCCAGCACAGTACGGGGAACTGCTATACCACGTGGGGCGCCGAGCTTGAGACAGCTTACAATTACATTCCTCTATTCAAGTGCCGACTACATACGGATCGGGGCTTTGGTAAGTTTGCTCTTCCATCTACGTAGGACGCCACAATTGGAGACAGACAGACTGTAAATAAATTATTCTAATTTTACCTAAGATGAAGGAATGGAAAGTATGCTCTGGATCTAGATGAAACGCTACAAGTGGGACAGTTATAATCATCTCCATTTCCTTATGTCTGGATATTGACGGTATATGAGAATGTGGTGATTGCTGTTAAAGGGACCACCAGGGCCGTCTTTGTCGCAGGGCAAAAGGGGCAGCTGCCCCGGGCCCAGTTGCTCCTGGGGGCCCAAGGGAGCTCCATTTCCCGAGTCCCGACTCCCATCCATTCACAAATTTTATGCAGCAGGGCAGCAGTCTTCAGAACAACTTACAACTGCGCTGCTTAGTTAGCAAGCACGTCGGCGCCCCGCTGTCACGTGGTAAAAGGGTGTGTGTGACTCACCGCAGCCTGGTGAGTGGCGCCACTGCGGAGCAGCCAGCAGCAGGGACTAAGTCTCTGCCTCCAGTCCGGAGCTAAAGGGATTGGGTGGTGAGTCACGGCCTCACGTGACCAGACCACCAGTGACTCACTCACCTTACCTTACACGACCAGACCTGCCACTGCCACTCCCACGCCAGGAGGGGAGGACTCGGTAGGTAAAGCAAAAAGCTTTATTTTATATTAGAAACCGGTCAGGTCACCGAATTAATAATTAACCCCAGATCCATTCATAAATTAGTGGGGGATTATTATAGAGACAGAAGGCCCCAGGAGACATAAGGGGTTGGGTTGGGTTCTCTCTGTCTGCTGCTGAACTGTGGCCTAGGGCCACATTTACTAATCTTTGTTCAGGGGGGCCCTCCTGGTGTGGACTGGACTGGTCATTTTCACTAAGGAATATAGTTTAACCATTTATGTACAAAAGAGAAAATAATCTTGGTCTATGTGCAGATATCTGATTAGAGCTGACTTAGTGACCTCTTTTTTCTCTTTTGCACATAAACGGTTAAACTACATTCCTTAGTAAAACTGACCAGTCCAGTCCACACCATGAGGGCCCCCCTGAGCAAAGATTAGTAAAGGTGGCCGGTGGTGGCCCCAGGCCACAGTTCAGCAGACAGACAGAGAGAATCCCTTATGTCTCCCGTCTCTCTAATAATCCACCAGTAATTTAAATAACCCCATTAGTGGGGGATTATTATAGAGACGGGAGACATAAGGGGTTGGGTTCTCTCTGTCTGCTGAACTGTGGCCTGGGTCCACCCGGCCGGCCACATTTACAAATCTTTGCTCAGGGGGGCCCTCATGGTGTGGTGTGGACTGGTCATTTTTACTAAGGAATATAGTTTAACCATTTATGTGCAAAAGAGAAAATAAGAATTTACTAAGTCAGCTCCAATCAGATATCTGCACATAGACCAAGAGTCTTGGTCTATGTGCAGATATCTGATTGGAGCCGACTTCTTATTTTCTCTTTTGCACAGAAATGGTTAAACTATATTCCTTAGTAAAAATGACCAGACCACACCACACCATGAGGGCCCCCCTGAGAAAAGGGTGACACCAGCCATAGCAACGCCACTGCCTCTATCTGTAAGTCGCTGGAGTGCACGGCAGGCTCGCTTTTCTGAAGGAAGTGGAACTGTGAACTGTCTGAACTGTGAACGGCTGTACAGTCGGTAGTGGAATGTGACACATGTGGCAATAATAATGTGTCTGCTGGCCTGCAGCCTGGTAAAGACCTGTGTCATGTCATGTGTGATGTGCATCCCAATTATGCCATACAGACGTGTGCAGATACTGGTCCTGTACTGCTGTGAGGCTGCAAGGCAGGGGTGTGGTGGGGACCACTCCTGAGACTGCATGTGCTTAGGCCTCATGCACACGGCCGTTGTTTGGGTCCGCATCCGAGCCGCCGTTTTGGCGGCTCGGATGCGGACCCATTTACTGTGTGTTGTGGTGGAGGGCGTGATTTCATGCTAGGGTGTGTGAAGGCGGGATCCAGGGGGCCCAAGTAAATTCTTGCCCAGGGTCCAATCAATATTAAAGACGACCCTGGGGACCACTGCAATTCCCTCCTTGCAGGACTATATGTTTTATGGTGAAATAACCGATTTTCAATATAAATTATTAGCTATTGGGAAAATATATTAATTAAGACGGCCGCAAGGTTGAAATATTTGAACTATAGGAACTTTTTTGGACATTTACAAATATCTACAAGTAATACAATGGGGACTTTTATGGTATTTTTGCATTTTTTGCACTTTTATCCTTAATTATTTTATCTAGTTTTTATTTTATTTTAATGTACTTTTTTCATTGTAATAAATTAAATTCATACCTGATGACAGTCATGCGAGGTTATCTGTAGTTCCATAGATTATGTTCCTGTCCCATATTTATTGTATTCTACTACAGTATATATCCTTTTTCTGACTGGGTGAGTCGGTTTTGGACACGAGCACCAAACTCCATTTGTCACCAAATAGTCAGCCTCCTATTTTTCCACTTTTAGAATTATCAGGAATAGACAATTAGTAAGTGCAACAAATGTAGAAGGCCACTATCAGAAATAGGTAATTAGCAAGTACCTTGAATGTAAATGCAACTCCAGTATCAGAAAGAAACAATTAGCAAGTGACTGTATTGTTCGATGCCACTACCTGGGATAGATAATTAGCAAGTATTTATTCTGTAGGATGCCACTGTTAAAAGAGCTGGACTCTCTTTCCTGGGAACTATAGTGCACTACTGATCTTGGCAAAATGTCTCTATGGTTTGGCACTCTTGTGGCTGCAATATTATTAGTCCTCTAAGGTAGTTAAATATGTGATCTATGGATCGCTTAAACCACAAACTGCTGTAATATAGTATTGCAGTCAATGGTAAAATCGCTATGATCCAAATGCCTTAGGAGGAATTATGGCAGAGAATCCTTCTGGGAGTCTCCTCCCTCAAAATGACTGCTTGGCTGCCACAGTCACAATTGACCGTGGTATCTAAGGGGTTAAATGTCCATAATCTGACATCCATAAACTGTCTGCTCTGTAAAAGAGCAGGTATACTCTGGGTAGGGCGCCTGCTAAATTCCTGAGCCTGTGCCATCTTTAAAGACCCTACATCTGCCGTGCAGAATTTGGTATTTGATATTACTGTAAAGGAAAGCTTGGGATCTAGTGATCACCAGTCAGTGTGGTTCACTATAAGTACAGTGACGGAGTCACAGCACACAAAAACAAAACTTTTAGATTTTAGAAAAACAGACTTTTCTAAAATTAGATTAGTGGTATATGAGTCCCTATCAGATTGGAACAGTTTCAATGGAGTCCAGGAGAAATGGGACTACTTAAAAGTGGCACTATTAAAGGCAACAGAAAATTGCATTAGGCTTGTCTGTAAAATCAAAAAAAAAGGAAGAGTCACTGTGGTACTCAGCAGAAGTGGCCAAAATCATTAAAAACAAAAAAGATAGCATTTAGTAATTATAAAAAAAACGAGGATGACAGGCAAATTTATTGAATTAGGCAGAGAGAGGCAAAACAAGTTATAAGAGCTTCGAAAGCACAGGCAGAAGAGAAATTAGCTTAGTCAGTGAAAAAAGGTGATAAGACATTCTTCAGATACATAAATGAAAAAAGGAAACTAAAACAAGGAATTACCAAATTTAAAACAAAATAAGGAAGGTATATGGAAGAAGATAAAGAACTAGCTGACTGCCTCAATGAATACTTCTGTTCAGTTTTTACAAAGGAAAATGAAGGAGAAGGACCTCAGTTAGGAAAGAAGACAAATTACTCAGTTGATGCATGTGTCTTTACAGAGGAAGAGGTTCTAAGTCAACTGTCTAAAATTAATACAAATAAGTCACAGGGGCCTGATGGGATACACCCAAAGCTATTAAAATAGCTCAGTGGTGAACTAGCAAAACCATTAACAGATTTATTTAACCAATCACTGGCAACAGGAGTCGTCCCAGAAGATTGGAAATTGTTAAATGTTGTGCCCATTCACAGGAAAGGTAGTAGGGAGGAATCGGGCAACTATAGGCCAGTAAGCCTGACATTAATATTGGTGGAAATTAATGAAAACCATACTTAGGGAGAGGATTGTGGACCATCTAAAATCCCATGAACTGAAAGAGGAAAAACAGCATGGGTTTACTTCAGGGAGATCATGTCAAACTAATCTTATCGATTTTTTTAAATGGGTGACAAAAATAATAGATGGCGGAGGTGCAGTAGACATTGCTTATCTGGACTTCAGTAAGGCTTTTGATACTGTCCCACATAGAAGGCTTATCAATAAATTGCAGTCTTTGTGCTTGGACTCCCATATTGTTGAATGGATTAGGCAGTGGCTGAGGGACAGACAACAGAGGGTTGTAGTCAATGGAGTATATTCAGACCATGGTCTTGTTACCAGTGGGGTACCTCAGGGATCTGTTCTGGGACCCATATTGTTTAATATCTTTAAATCAGCGAAATTGCAGAGGGCCTCAATGGTAAGGTGTGTCTTTTTGCTGATGACACAAAGATTTGTAACAGGGTTGATGTTCCTGGAGGGATACACCAAATGGAAAAGGATTTAGGAAAACTAGAGAAATGGTAAAAAATCTGGCAACTAAAATCTAATGTTGATAAGTGCAAGATAATGCACCTAGGGCGTAAAAACCCAAGAGCAGAATATAAAATCAGCGATACACTCCTAACCTCAGTATCTGAGGAAAGGGATTTAGGGGTCATTATTTCAGAAGACTTAAAGGTAGGCAGACAATGTCATAGAGCAGCAGGAAATGCTAGCAGAATGCTGGGGTGTATAGGGAGAGGCATTACCAGTAGACAGAGGGGGGCGCTCATGCCGCTCTCTAGAGCACTAGTGAGACCTCATCTGGAGTATTGTGCTCAGTACTGGAGACCATATCTCCAGAAGGATATTGATACTTTGGAGAGAGTTCAGAGAAGAGCTACTAAACTGGTACATGGATTGCAGGATAAAACTTACCAGGAAAGATTAAAGGACCCTAACATGTATAGCTTGGATGAAAGACGAGACAGAGGGGAGATGAGAGAAACTGCTAAATACATAAAGGGAATCAACAAGGTAAAAGAGGAGAGAATATTTAAAAGAAGAAAGACTGCTACAAGAGGACATAGTTTTAAATTAGAGGGGCAAAGGTTTAAAAGTAATATCAGGAAGTATTACTTTACTGAGAGAGTAGTGGATGCATGGAATAGCCTTCCTGCAGAAGTGGTAGCTGCAAATACAGTGAAGGGGTTTAAGCATGCATGGGATAGGCATAAGGCCATCCTTCATATCAGATAGGGCCAAGGGCTATTTATAGTATTCAGTATATTGGGCAGACTAGATGGGCCAAAGGGTTCTTATCTGCCGACACATTCTATGTTTCTATGTATGGTAGATGTTAGGAAGGGGTTAAAGTGCTTTTCCAGGACTTTTCCAGGACTTACAATTTAATGACCTATTAGCTATTTTCAGACGTGTTGGAACCACACAGCTCCATCCACCATGTAATATCAGTGCCTGGTATTGTAGCATTCAATTAAATAGGAGTAACGCTGCAGTACACATGCATGGCCACTACACGGAGGATAGAGCTCTGGTGCCAGAGTTTGTGGAAGTAGCTAATTGGCAGAAATTCTGGGATTCAGACCCCCACCAATGTGTATTACATAATGACATAGTACGGTTGAAAAAAGGCGTCAGTACATTGATGCCTGCAGATGGGATGCAGGCTTATTTATTATCCAAGTCATGTCTCAAGGCCTATTTAAAGAGTCAAACATTAACTTATAGCTGTGATATCTAACCTCCACCAACTCCTAAGAAGCACACTTGCTTGGATGTTCTTAGAACTTCATAGAAATTAATGGAGCATGCTGGGAGTCGTAGTTTCACCACAACTGGAGTGCTGGAGGTTAGACATCACTGACTTAAAGGATAGCTACCTTATATCTGGTGGCCTCAGGGGCAGAGCTTTCTAACAGCTAATTTGCATACCTTCAGCCCTGCCCCATATGTACCTCAACTATGCAAGGTAATTTTATAAGATTTCATGCTAGACCGAATCCAATAAAAAAGGCATATTTTATAAAAAATTAAAAATATATATTTGTTTATTGAATAAAGTAGCCACAAAATAAAAATAAACATAAATAAATAAGAAAAAGATAAATAAAAATTAAAGCTGAAATAAATAATTAATAAATAAATAAAATTAATACATAAAATAAATAAGTAAATACTAAAATAAATGAGTTAAATAAGTAAAGAAAAAATAAATAAGTACATAAATAATCAAGTTACAATAAATAAGTAAATGGAAATACAAATAAGGTATGCATGAAAAATATGGAATAAAATGAAACAAAAACATGCATAAATAAATTAATAAATATAAATACATAAGAAATAAATGAAATAAGTATATAAAATAAATAAAATATAGAAGTAAAAAAAAGTCAGTAAAGTTCAGAAGGTAATTGATTTAAAACCCATTTTCTAAGCTTCAGAAGAAAAGAAAACTTTAAGGGGAGAAAAATCCTACCCCTGCCAAATGCCAGTATTATAAAGAAAAAAGTTGTGCCGGCGGTACAACATCATTGGGAGCTGCAGCCATTCAAATAAGCATTGCTTGGTGGTGCACACATTTTTTTCCAGAACGTTCTGTTTCATTATAGTAAAAGTAACTTTTTTACAAACAGGCGCATTATATTTCATAGGAAAATGGACCATGCCCGGAGGCGCAAAACCTCCAATTTTCTTTTCAAATGGCTTCCCGACATGCAGGTGTCAGTGGCAGTTTGTAAATGGCCGTTACTATTGTAGTCTGTTATTTGCTTGGGTCCCGGTAACTACTGGTGATATAGTTACAGTGTATAAGCAATGTTAATATAAGCGGCGTATTGTGCCCAGAACAGCGCGTTCTTTCTGCAGCTGACAGAAAATAAAAACACCCTTGTACAGTATTTTAAGTCTAATGGGCTGCGGTGACAGACCGGCTCTAGAGCGTACATTCTTACTGCTGGTATTACGCCTGGATATAGAAATACAAAAGAATTTATCAGCATTTGTGGGAAGTCGCACGCTGTCAGCTCACATCGGCAACAAATAAATCTAGAAAAGACTTACGGAAATGGCAGCCAATATGTTCTCCCCCTAAGTCGCCTGCGATGGCGAAAACAACATTTGTTTCAATGGAACGAGATGTTGTTAAATAGAACAGCTTATTATATCAAGCAGACAAAGAAGAGCACTCAGTACGGCTATCTATAGGGTCAAATGCAAAAAAGATTGCAGGATGAATGAAAGGTAGAATGAAAAAAAAAATTAGCCATTGATTTTTATTTTTTTACAGTGCGTAAAAAAGAAAGATTAACATGCTATGAATAATACCTATAAATGACATGCACCCCTACAATGCTGGATAGCAGGGCATTTTAGTGGTTCTTTCTCTTTAATTCCTTGTAATGTAGTTGGTTAGTGGTACCAGGTACCTGGCCTTGTTTCTGAGGTCTGAAGTAACTGTAATGGGCAGCATGGTGGCCCAGTGGGCAGCATGGTGCCTTGCAGCGCTGGGGTCCTGGGTTTAATTCTAAATCTGTGTTTGCATGGGTTTCCTCCGGTTTCCTCCCCCACTCCAAAGACATACTACTGATAGGGAACTTAGATTGTGACCCTCATTGGGGACAGTGTGATGCTAATGTCTGTAAAGAGTGCATAATATAGTAGCGCTATAAAGGTGCATAAAAATAAATAAAATAAAACTGTAATGCATACTGCACACTGAAGACATTTAAGAGGGGTCAGGAATCTAGGAACCACGTAACAAAGCATATAACAAAGAGGTTATCTTCACTGAGGACATCAATAGGGTAAGATGTGCCTTGCTACCACCATCTCTTTCTACATCATATGGGCATCAGGTGCAATGTTGGGAACTGGTCAATGAGGAGCTCGCTCATTTGTTCACGGCCTAAGGTGTGTGTGTCCTTTATGTATTTTATCATAATTTAGTAAAAAATTTTAGGCACCTAATGGCGGGTACACATCAACGTTATGAATACCATTACTGCTTTCCGTTACAGCATGGTTATAATAGAAAATAACGGAGTTCATAAGACGGAATTCAAAACGGAAACCTTTAAAAGGCATTCTGTTTTGATCCATCATAATAGAGGTCTATGGGCAGCATAACGGATCTGTCTGGTTTCCGTGATGCAGGATAGTGTTGATCACGAATATTCGAATTTCTCATTTTTATCGCGAATATAGGTACTTCGAAAATTCGCAGATATTTTGAATATAGTGATATATATTCGTAATTTCGAATATTCGATTTTTTTTTAATCAGTACACATGATCCCTCCCTGCTTCTAGCTTGTGTATAGCTATTGCTATATATTCTTGTTTTAGAATATTACGAATATTCGAAAAAACGAAGTTATAGCAATATAGCGAATATAAAAAAAAAAAACTAATATAGAAAAATTTAGCTAATATAGTGCTATTTTTTTTTTTAGAATTGTTATTTTTTTCCTAATATTCGCTATATTGCTTTAACTTTGTTTTTTAGAATATTTGTAATATTCTAAAACAAGAATATATAGCAATATAGCGAATATTCGAAAAAAATAACTAATATAGAGAAATTTAGCTAATATAGTGCTATATTTTTTTATAATTGTTTTTTTTTCTGAATATTCGCTATATTGCTATAACTTAGTTTTTTCGAATATTCGTAATATTCTAAAACAAGAATATATAGCAATATAGCGAATATTCAAAAAAAACGAATATAGAGTGCTATAATTTTTTTTTTTATAGTTGTAATTTTTTTCCAATCTGAACTTCAGATGAGAAAAAAATTACAACTATTAGACAAAGAAGATTATAGCACTATATTAGCTAAATTGCTCTATATTTTATTAATTTTTTTTCGAATATTCGCTATATTGCTATATATTCTTGTTTTCGAATATTACGAATATTCGAAAAAACAAAGTTATAGCAATATAGCGAATATTCGAAAAAAAAAAATAATATAGAGCAATTTAGCTAATATAGTGCTATTATCTTTTTTGTCTAATAGTTGTAAGTTGAAAAATTTGCAATAAAAAATTTGTATTGCGAAAATTTGCATTATGAAAATTCGCATATTAGACAATCATTACCTTGCCGATTTTTTGAGTAAAAAAATCGTATAATATATAACGAATATTCGAATTTGCGAATATTCGACGAATATTCTGCAAAATATTCGCGAAATATCACGAATTCGAATATGACCCCTGCCGCTCATCACTAATGCAGGACAGAAATCAGGGGAAGTGCACAATATGCACACTTCTGCCTACACCCACTCTCCACACTCACCAGCACTTTGGCAAGTACTGTAGCAGTTTCCCTATTCACAGTATTATTCTGTCACTTTTATTAACTAATATTTTTGCTGCATTTAGATCTATATGGGGTTACCTTAAAGATAATCTGTCACCAGCGAATTCCATTTTAAACTGTTTTCATAGACACATACAGTTAGGTCCATATACATATGGACAGAGACAACATTTTTCAAATTTTTGTTCTGTACATCACCACAAAGGATTTTGAACAAATATTCAGATGCAGGTGAAGTTCAGACTTTCAGCTTTAATTCAGTGGGTTGAACAAAATGATGACATAAAAATGTAAGGAACTAAAGCTTTTTTTAAATGTAATCCTTTTATTTCAGGGGCTCAAAAGTAATTGGACAAATTAAATAATTATAAATAAAATGTTAATTTGTATTACTTGGTTAAAAACCGTTTTTGTTGGCAATGAATGACTGTTGATATAAGATTCCATTCCCGAGTTATGACACTTTTTCCTAATATGCAAATTTAGCAGGTTGGTGCAATGAGGCCGTCACCATTGCATTTGTTGCACCCAAGCTTCACTCATTTCTGTGGTGAGGCCTTTCCTGGCTGCTTTACCACTGTCTGGCCCTGTCAATCAAAGCAGCGAAGGAAGGGCTCACCACAGAAATGAGTGGAGCTTGGGTGCAGCAAAAGCAATGGTGATCTCGTATCAACAAAAGAAAAACAGTGTTTTACTCAGGTGAACCACAACTATGTAGTTCACCTGAGGGCGGCGATAGTAAAGGTTCGCGCTTTACGCGCACGCTTCACTCTGTGGGATCCATTCTGGATCTTGGTGCTTCCCTAGCTCTGGATCTGAAGCTATCTGGGGAGTGGTTTCTCTGGTTATTGACTCTGGCTTTGGTTTTGGTTGTCTTCTGGTTCTTGTGCCCTGGCTTACGTTTACTGACCATTCTCGTGTTTCCCTATTGACCATGGCATAGTGTCACAGTATTTACTTTGGGGTTTTGCCCAACTGCGGCCGGTGTGCCCAGCCTCCAGCCACCCTGCTACTGACACCTGGGAAGGGCTCTGCCAAAGTCCCCCTTCCTGATGGAGGTGGTGAGGAGTACCCTGGCCCTCAAGGGTATTCAGAGTGTGACGGCTTGTACAAAGTGTGTCTGGTAAGCCGCATTTGCTGGCCATCAGTTTGGCTTTATCATTACATTAACATTACAAAACACTTTTGTTTGCATTCGGAGGCTTAGTAAGACAGAGTAGTGAAATTAGAGATGAGCGAATCTAATCCCATGAAGTGGAATTCGATCCGAATTTCAGTATAAATTAAATTCGCCTCAAAGCCGAATTTCCTTGTGCTTCGTGTTAGAGAATCGATTTTAACCTGAAATTGTGTAAAAAACAAAAAAATTCTTACTTACCTCCTTTATTTGCTTGCGACAGGCCGCCAGCCGCCATCTTGATTGAAGATCTCGGCCGAAATCTCGTGCTTGGTGACGTATGACGTCACCATGCCGGTCGGTGTGATGCCGTTATGACAGACCCCCAGTTATCAGCCTCTGTATTATTCCTTACTCAGAAGATATTGCAAACCGCTGATCTGTAGCTCCCAGTTTTCCCCAGTCACTGGTCGAGACTCGGTGAAGGTGAAATAAAGTCTGCTTTATTGAGCAACTGCACAAAATTATAAACAGAAAGTGATGAGATGAAACTGTAATCCCATCACATCCCCCTTCCCCTCCCCAACCATTCTGTCTGCACCACACCACAGGGGTCCACTTGCTGAAATAGCTCCAGACAGCCCTAGCGGGAGCCTGGCCAAAATGTCATTATCCTGAGCTCTTTCAGAGTACAATGGGAGATAACGAGGGGGGGAGGGGGGGCTGACAGTCTTTTGAAACAAGTTACATAGTATAACATAATTACATATATTCAACACCAATACACATTTAACTCAAACTGATGACCATGACGTCACATAGCTCCCCCAAGTTGAAGGATGGCAGACCCGGTGAGCCCCTCTACGGTTAGTCACCCTTCCAGTTGTGTTTGACGAGAGAATCCATCAGCATTTGCATTGTGTTTCCCAGTCCGGTATTGGATTGTGAAATTGAACGGCTGTAGTGCTAGGCTCCACCGCAACAGCTGACCATTGTCTCCAGACAATCGGTTCAACCAAACAAGGGGGTTATGATCCGTGAGGATGGTAAATGATCGCCCATACAGGTAGGGTTGTAGCTTCTGGAGGGCCCATACCAGGGCTAAACATTCTTTCTCCACGGCCGCGTATAAGTTTGCGGCTGATATATGCAACCGGATGTTTATGCCCATAATCTCCGACTTGGCTCAGCACTGCTCCCAGTCCAAACATGGAGGCATCTGTGTGTACAACGAAATGTTTGGTAGGGTCAGGGGCAGCTAGTACAGGGATCTAAACAAGTGCTTGTTTAAGCTGCTGGAGCTCTGCCTCACACTCCGGAGACCACAGAACCTGTCGGGGAAGACTCTTACAAGTCAGGTCAGTGAGAAGTTTGGCGATGGTACTAGAATTGAGGAAAAACTACCTATAGTATACTGCCGTACCCAGAAAAGCTAGAACCTAAGTCTTAGTACAGGGGGTGGGCCAGTTAGTTACGGCTTCCACTTTGGCCAACTCAGGCCGCTGCCTCCCACACCCCACTCGGTGACCTAGGTACTGGACCTCTGACATTCCCATGTGACATTTGTCGGGTTTAACAGTCAGTCCTGCCTCTTTAATACGGTCCAGTACAATCCCAAGGTGCTGTAAGTGCTCTTCCCATGTGTCACTATAAATGGCTATGTCACCTAGATAAGCGCAGGTAAATTCCTGCAATCCATCTAGTAACCGATCCACCATCTGCTGGAATGTGGCCGGAGCATTTTTCATCCCAACGGGCATGACCCTAAATTGGAACAGGTCAAATGGGGTGATAAATGCAGACTTCGGAACTGCATCCACGGCTAAGGGGATCTGCCAATACCCCTTACACAAATCTATAGTAATGAGGAAGTTTCCCCAGGCAATTTTGCCTAGGAGCTCATCCACCCGGGGCATCGGATAGGCGTCAGTTACTGTCCTGTCATTCAGTCGCCTATAGTCAACACAAAATCTGGTAGTGCCATTCTTCTTGGGTACTAGAACCACTGGGGAGGCCCAGGGGCTATCTGAGGGTTCTATGACCCCGAGATCTAACATATCCCGGATCTCCTTCTGCATCCCTTCTTTGACTGCATCAGGTATCCGATACGCGGTCTGTCTCAATGGGGCTTGATCCTGCGTATCGACCCGATGCATTGCTATAGTAGTATAACCGGGCAGGGATGAGAACATGTCCTGGCGCTCATGGAGCAACCTCTGTGCTTATTCCTTGGAGTGCAGGTCAAGCCCCTCACCGAGCCGGACATCCACTACTGCCCCTTGGGTGTCCTTCCCACCTGGCAGTCCTGGGAAAGGGAGACCATCTGCGTCTTCCATAGCTGGGGCGCATATCGCGGCTACTGCTACCTTCCTCTCATGGTATGGCTTCAGCATGTTCACATGAAAGGTTCGGTGGACCCTTTCATCTGAGCATCGGGCTGCTATGTAGTCGGTATTACAATGCTGTTCTATGATCTTGTACGGTCCCTGCCATGCTGCCTGGAGCTTGTTCTGCTTAACTGGTTTAAGTACTAGTACCTTTTGTATATCACTGAGGGCAACTTCCTAAAACGTAACTTTTAATCAATTAATAAAATACATCCTATAATTTGTCAAATACACTATATACCATCCCTTATCAAAATTAATATATACCTTATCTGATACAATATACACACTCCCTCATCTGATACAATGTACACAGTGTCAGATGAGGGAGTGTGTATATTGTTTAAGATAAGGTATATATTGATTTTGATAAGGGATGGTATATAGTATATCGGACAAGTTAGAGGGCTGTAAAGGGATAGGTCAGCCGACGCACGTGGACAGAGTGCTCCTACCATCAAGGTGTATCTCTGGGCTGAGCAGATGTTTTAATGTTAAGCTTAGGGGCAGGCATAGGTATCTTTGACGTGCTTTTTCTTTTACACTACCTGTCTGCTCGAGTAACTGGCCTTTCCTGTGTAATAGCTCTCTGATTGTACTACGGCTATTCTGGTCCTGTTAGGACCTGCTTTATTGGATGTATTTTATTAATTGATTAAAAGTTACGTTTTAGAAAGTTTCCCTCAGTGATATATTTTCTGTTATTGCAACTGTCTTTGATATCATTTTCAGTAATTTACTAGTAGCTACTTGGAAGGTGCAGTCCCTGGCTGTCCGGTCATACCACTTCTTCTGCTTTGTCTGTGCAGCTTTGACAGTGTCCTGGACCAAAGCGGTCAACCTCTGCAGTCTGTCCCTAAAACTCCATAACATAGGCCACCACAGGGATCCTTTCCTCTATAAAGGCTCCCTCTCAATGCTCCCGTAGCAAGTCTAAATGTACCCTAACTCTCCTTCCGTATAATAGCTCAAAGTGGGAGAACCCTGTAGCTTCTTGGCGAGCCTCCCTGTATGCAAACAGGAGATGGGGAAGGTGGCATTTCCAGTCCTTATGAGAGCTGTTTCAGAGTGCCATTAAATCGCTCACAGAGCTAGTTGGTCTGTGGGTGGTATGGGGAGCTGTGCAGGGGCTTAACCCCACAAAGCTTCCATAGCTGTTGGGTTAGTTCAGCCGTGAACTGTGCCCCCTGGTCCAATAAAATTTCTCATGGAAACCCTGCCCGGGAGAATATCTGCAGCAGGGCACTGGCAACAGTCTCTGCTTGGATATCCATCAGAGCCACCGCCTTGGGGGTACAGCGTAGCGTAATCTACTACGGTCAGGATATATTTCTTGCCTGTAGGACCAGGTCCACAGCTATATGGCTAAAGGGTTCTCCTACAATGGGCATGGGTCTTAACTTCGCCTTAGCCGACTCCCCTTTCTTCCCTACTCGCTGACATACCTCACATGACCTACAGTAGTCCCTATTTTTACCTGACAGAAATGGCCAGAAAAAGTGCTGCGTCAGACGATTAAATGTCCGCCTGTGCCCAAGATGGCCCACTAAGGGAATATCATAGCCGACCTTCAGCAGATCGCACCGATATTTCCTGGGCACTACCAACTGTCTATGAGGGATCTGTGCCACACCTCTCCCCGCTCCTCCAGTGATTCTAAATAACTTTCCTTGGTCCCACTCAAATCTAACATCACCCACACCTCCTGGGTCCCTCCCCGCCTGCTGTCTATAAGACGCTAACGTTTCATCCTCTAAGGTCTCCCTCCCAAAGTCGCGGGCGAGTCCCAGCACAACAAGGGGGTAAGGGCGTCACAGTCGAGGTTATTAGGTCTTACCGAGATCCTCTCAGAGGGTGGTGGATGAGCTTCTCGAACCTGTTGGCGGTTGGTAACAGGGTTTACTTCCTTTCTGGCTACTGGAGAAAAGGTGGAGGTGAGGGGTCCCAAATCGTTACCCAGGAGAACATCTGCAGGTAAATCTTTCATTAGCCCGATCTCCATATCCCGGGCTCCAGCACCCCAGTCGAGATGTACTCTGGCTTTGGGAATGCGGTATACATGTCTTCCGGCTACTCGGATGGCCACAGAATGACCCATCTTTGCCAGGTTGGGAATTGAATGTGGGGGATTCAGCCCGCACAACCCCTAGCAGGTGCAGATTGCTATGGCGAAATACAGATACAAACGCAAAAACACAAAATGCAATCGCACTCTGCAACCAGCACTCTGCCCTGCCTTTATGCTGGATGTTGAATAGCACCTACCAGTAGCCATTTTGGCTCCAGGAGAAGTATATAGTGGGCTCAGCATGCATGTTGGTACTTGCATCCCTGCATCCGATGAAAGCTGTAATGGCACCGGACGGGGTTAAAGGCAGAGTGTGCTTGGCGTGCATGCTGTACCTGCGCTCCCGGGACTTTGTGTGGCTGTCATGGCCCATAAAAGGTAGGAACTAGTGTTAGGGACCACTCATTAAGGCGAGCTTGACGTGGTGAGTGGCTTATTACGCTTTGGCCAAAATGTACACCAATGCCTTATTCAACATCCAGCATAGAGGCAAGGCGGAGTGCTGGTTGCAGAGTGTGATTGCATTTTGTGTTTTTGGGAATTGAATGTGGCTGGACCAGCGTGAGCGTGGCTCCTGTATCCCAGAGACCTTGAGCCAATCGCCCATTGATGCGAACCACCTGCTGGTGGTGCCGCCGGTTGTCCATAGTGGCTGCTTGCAAGAGGTTGATTTTGTGTGGCATCCCGAAGTCCTCATCTGCGGGGTCAGTTTTTCTCCATGCAGCAGGAGTGGATGTTTCGTGTTATGGGTCTCTTTGCAGGCAGTAGGCAGTGGCCCGGGCTGGATTGGGGCTGAGTCGAGCAGGCGGCTCGCGATTCAGTTTCTGGGGACAGTGATCACGAATATCCCCAATTTGGTTACAGCCATAGCATCTTGGCCCAATTCTGCGGGGCTCCGCTACTGACATGCACCTTGCTGGTACCGGCACAGGAGCGACTCAGGGTGGGGCTGGGGCTGTGGCTGAGGTGCTTCTCCGGGCATCATGGAACTCATCTGCGAGTTTGGTAGCCTCTGCCAGGGTCAGTGGCTCCCGGTCCCGGACCCAGTCACGCATCTCCGGCAAAGTATAGTTATAAAATTGCTCCAATAATAAGAGCTGTGTCACCTGCTCTATGGTGGTCGCCTGACAGCCTTGAATCCCGGTTTTCACTGCATGATGTAGCCGGTGCCCCCACTCCATGTAAGTATCCTTGTCCCCTTTCACAGGCTCCTGAACTTGACTCGATATGCTTCAGGGATTAAAGCGTAGCGGGCGAGCAGCTGTTCCTTCACTCTCTCATAGATTGTACAGTCTTCGTCGGCCATGACCGGGAATGCTTTGGTCGCCCGCCCTGTTAACTTACTTGCCTAGATAGTGACCCAGTCTAAAGTGGCAATGTCCTGCAGGACGCATTGTCTCTCAAAATCCTGGAGGAAATCATCAATGTCTCCGTCCCCCTCCGCAAAAGTCTTGAACGCAGTATAGGGCAATTTCTTTTTGTCTGTGATGATAAAGGCCGGGGATGGTGATGCTCCCCCGGACTGCTGCTGCAGTTCAGCCACCCTCAACCTGGTGGTCTCGGCCAGTACAGTGGAGATCACATCTGCCGGGGGATTGGTCCCATATAGGGCCAAACGCCATTGCACCTCTTTCTGAAAATCAGACATCCCCGACATCCCAGAACGGACCTGGTTCACCTAGTCGTCCTCCATCAGCTTGGCAATAATAGCGCTTTTGGGCTTGTTGATGGCAACTTTTCCCCGGGCTTCCACTAACCTCTTCAATGTGGACCTCTTAAGCTTGTTGTACTGCTGTTCCATTCACAACTCGATGGCCTCCCATCCGATGATGAGGGCAGTGTTTCCCAGTGGTGGTTTGAATGTCTCCTTAGTCAAGGAAGAGCAAATACCACTGCTGCCACCTATGTAACGGACCCCCAGTACTCAGGAAGAGTATGTCCACCTCTGTATTCTTCCTTACACAGGAGATATTGCAAACCGCTGATCTGTAGCTCCCAGTTTTCCCCAGTCACTGGTCGAGACTCAGTGTAGGTGAAATAAAGTCTGCTTTATTGAGCAACTGCACTAAATTATATACAGAAAGTGATCAGATGAAACTGTAATCCCATCACATCCCCCTTCCCCTCCCCATCCATTCTGTCTGCACCACACCACAGGGGTCCACATGCTAAAATAGCTTCAGACAGGCCTAGCAGGAGCCTGGCCAAAATGTCATTGTTCTGAGCTCTTTCAGAGTACAATGGGAGATAACGAAGGGTGTGGGGGGGAAGGCGGGGTGCTGACAGTCTTTTGAAACAAGTTACACAGTATAACATAATTGCACATATCCAACACCAATACACATATCCAACTGATGACCATGTCGTCACAGGCGCCACGCAAGATTTTGCGCCAGATCTTCAAGCAAGATGGCGGCGACCAGCCCATCGCAACCAAATGAAGGCGGTAAGTTTGATTTAAAAAAAAAAAAAATATAATAATTTTACACTATTACTCTCAGATGCCGTGATCATGTATGAACACGGCATCTGAGGGGTATAATGATGGGGGCGGCGCTATCGCAGTGGGAGGGGGTGTGGCGGGATCCATAGAGTGAATACAGCCATGGAGGTGGTCCTACAGATAATCAATTGGCTTTAAATCTGGGGAATTAAGGGGACAGGGTAATACTTGGAAGTCTTGGTCATGCTCTTCCAACCAATGTTGGACATTTCCAGCCGTATACTATGTTGCATTGTCTTGCTGGAAGATCCCATCCGCTCCAGAGAAGACAATCAGCATGTGTGGGTGTAGTGATTTGCAAGGAGATATTCATACTCAAATCAGTTGAGAGTGCCTTCCACATGGCTGGGTTGCCCAGAGAATGCCACAAAATCCTCCCTCAGACCATACCACTGCCTGCACCAGCTGGTGTTCTTCCAGCAATGGCTGCAGGGTGTTTCTCCTCTGATGTTTCTCTCCTGACACGCCAACATCCAGCTGTTTGATGAAGCAGAAAACGTGACTCATCGGAGAAGGCAATCCTTTGTCAGTCAGCAGAGGTCCAATTCCAATACTGCTGCGAAAATTTATGCCTTTTTCTGCTGATGCAACTTGGTTAGCAAACGTGCAGTGACCATCCATCTGCTTCAGAGCCCGATATGCAGAAGGGTTCACTGAACTGTTGTGTTAGACACACGACTGGAAGCCTCCTTGGTTCATTTTGGCTGTGAGCTGCTCCACTGTAGCGTGTATGTCCACCCTTGCGCACCTTTGTAGCCGATGTTCACCTTTCACATCAATGGCATGTGATGTTCCACAGTTTCCTTGTCGATTATTCATAATAATGTCATTTGTTCACTCACTATACACTTTCACCAGCAAAGAACAGTTCACAAACTACACAGTTTCAGAAATGCCGCTTATAATCCTCTCTTCCTGCAACTTTGAAAAATTGCCACTTTTATACATGACAGCAATGAGGGATATGTATGCAGACAGCCTATCACACCTTATATACCCACCGAGGGATATGTGTGAAGACAGCCTATCACACACCTTATATACCCACCAATAGATGTGTGTGCAGACAGCCTATCACATACCTTATATACCCACCGAGGAATATGTGTGCAGACAGTCTATCACACCTTATATACCCACCGAGGTATATGTGTGCAGACAGCCTATCACACCCCTTATATACCCACCGAGGAATATGTGTGCAGACAGTCTATCACACCCCTTATATCCCCACTGAGGGATATGTGTGCAGACAGCCTATCACACCCCTTATATACCCACTGAGGGATATGTGTGCAGACAGCCTATCACACACCTTATATACCCACCGAGGGATATGTGTGCAGACAGCCTATCCCCACTGAGGGATATGTGTGCAGACAGCCTATCACACCCCTTATATACCCACCGAGGGATATGTGTGCAGACAGCCCATCACACCCCTTATATACCCACCGATGGATATGTGTGCAGACGGCCTATCACACCTTATATACCCACCGAGGGATATGTGTGCAGACAGCCTATCACACCTTATATACCCACGAGGTATATGTGTGCAGACAGCCTATCACACAACTTATATACCCACCGAGCCCACCACAAGGGAATTCCTTTATGAGCTATGCACTGCCAACTTCAAAAGTAGGAAGTGATTATAGTAATGTGACTCGACCATGTATATCCTATTATATTACTGAATTTTTAGTCACATAGAGAAAAGGGGACTCACCTCATCTCTTGCACTTTAATTGCTGCTAGGTGTGTAGAAAGAGGACACGTGTGATTGAAGGGAGGTGGATACAGATGAGCGAATTTCTTAAAATTAAATTTTAGTCCAAATGAATTCTACGCAAATCGAAATTGCTCTGATGGTCTAGAAAAGTTTTTTTTTCTCTCCATGATTCTCCTGAACTGAATCACAAACATTTAAGGGTGAATACGGCCTGTATCCCCTCTTCATTCTATAGACCTATTATTAAAGGGTTTGGCCCATGAACAACATTCATCACCTACAGTATCCATGAGTTTCCGGTCCTTGGGACCCCCCGTTGACTATGAGATCGGGGATACGTGAGTTCCATGAGTGACCGGAGTGGAACTCATTGCATTCACAATGAGACTGACATAGAGAGAGCCAAGTCCCATAGACAGTGAACTGAATGATAGTCATGCAATATTGCTCCTCATACATTGCCACCTCAGGCCCTAGTGATCAGACCCACAGGGATCACCAGTGGCGTAGCGTGGGTTGCCAGCACCCGGGGCAGGCCAAAAATTGCGCCCCAGCCTGTGGCCGCACCCCTTTTAACAGATAATGTAGTAGATCACTTGCAGTCCTATGTAACACCGCAGATAACACAGTGATAACTCTCTGTGTACAGATAATGTAGTAGATGTAACCTGCAGTCCTATGTAACACCACAGATAACAGTAATAACTCTGAGTACAGAAAATGTAGTAGATGTCACCTGCAGTCCTATGTAACACCCCAGATAACACAGTAATAACTCTCTGAGTACAGATAATGTAGTAGATGGATGGGATCCCCCAAACTTCAAAACACGCACAGTGTGACCTGAAGTCTGGGGCCAGGATGTGGCAGGGTGGGGCAAATTCTCAATCTCCTCCTTCAACCTTACCATGAAACAGATATGTGGATGGACATTATTATATACAGTAGAATACCGCACCATACCTGTTACATCCAGTGACGTCTCCTGTGATGTAGACTTTCCTCAATGACTTCATTCAGAGATAAGACCGCCATGATACCTTCTTTTAGCTGCTTCTCGTCTCTGCAGAGTTTCACAGGAAAAACATTTAGGTTCCTCACTTTACTATCATCTTCTCCTTCATGGTGTCTCAACAACTCATCCTGCTGCCCCCCAATACTGTGCTAGAGCCAGACAGATAGTCCCCCATTCCCCATAATATTATTCCCCCTGTATATTATAATGACCCCCTCTGTATAAGTATTATTATTAATATTAATGACCCCTCTGTGTTATTATAATGGCCCCCTCTGTATTATTATAATGGCCCCCTCTGTATTATTATAATGGCCCCCTCTGTATTATTATAATGACCCCTCTGTATTATTATAATGACCCCTCTGTATTATTATTAATATTAATGACCCCCTCTGTGTTATTATAATAACCCCCCTCTGTATTATTATTAATAATAATATTAATGACCCCCTCTGTATTATTATTATAATGGTCCCCTCTTTTTTATTAATATAATGGCCCCCTCAAAATTATTAATATAATGGCCCCCTCAAAATTATTAATATAATGGCCCCTCTTTATTTTTAATATAATGGCCCCTCTGTATTTTTAATATAATGGCCCCTCTTTATTATTAATATAATGGCCCCCTCTTTATTATTAATATAATGGCCCCCACTTTATTATTAATATAATGGCCCCTCTTTATTATTAATGTAATGGCCCCTCTTTGTTATTAATATAGTGGCCACTCTTATTAGTATGATGTCCTCGGTGGTCTTCCTCTCTCTGCTCCTCCCCCACCCCCCCCCCCCCTTTAGGGTAGGGTACATACATTAAAAATAAATAAATAAATACTTACCTCTCTTCATCACAGTTTCTGGCATCCCGGCGCAGGCAGTCACAAATGCCTCACTGTGCCTTTCCGCACCGCTGTCACGGTGGGTAGGATACAAGATACAATAAACACACAGAAAACCTCAAAACAAGCGTCTAGGCCAGAAGCTGAGGATAAAGGTCACCTCCTGACAATTCCCTACCAGCTCTCCCTGGACTTCTGTGCCCACGTTCAGACCCTAAAGGTGAGAATAAACGTGCCCCCGTGCCTAAGGCTGAAGATTCCCTAAAGTCCCTAAGATGGTGGAAAGAGGCAGCCTGCTTCCTCAGGTCCTGGAGGAGGCAGATGTCTCTAAAACAGCCTAGACAGAACACAAAAAGGAAACCAAAACCAACTTATCTTGTAGCAGAGAAGAAACAGCAAATCCACCTTTCTTCAGAGTAAGATAGAAGCTATAACACGCACAGGACACTGGGAAGGGGCGTAATTTAAACTCACACAAACGACCCCACCCAGTGCACCTGAAGGGAGGCGGATACAACTAAACTCCAAACCCAAAACAAACAAAAAAAACTACACACGTGCTGCTAACCTGGAAGACCTCTGCACATAACCTGAGCAGGGCATGACAGTACCCCCCCTTCTACAGGTGAGCTCTGGACACCCCGGTCCAACTTTATCCAGGTGGGCCCTGTGAAAGGCCCTCACCAGTCAGCTGGCACTAACATCCACAGCCGGAACCCTCATCCTCTCCTCGGGGCCGTATCCCCTCCAGTGTACCAGGTACTGAAAGGAACCCCAAAGAACATGTGAGTTGAGAACCCTAGAGATCTTGAACTCTAAATTTCCATCAACCAGAACAGGGGGAGGAGGCGATGGTTCCACCGGATTCACATGTTTGTTCAGTAAAGACCTGTGGAACACATCATGGATCCTCCAGATCTGCGGAAGATCAATACGAAATGCCACTGGTTTGACAACCGCAGATATTTTGTAAGGTCCAATAAATCTTGGACCCAGTTTCCAAGATGGTACTCTCAGTTTAATATTTTTAGTAGATAACCACACCAGATCACCCACACACAGGTCCGGACCAGTCATACGTCTCCTGTCAGCCATTCGCTTATACCTCTCACCCATCTTCTCCAAATTCACTTGGATCCTCCGCCAGATAGAAGACAAGGCAGAAGAAAATCTCTCCTTCTCTGGCATCTCAGAGGAACCAGTCCCAGAAAAGGTACCAAACTGAGGATGAAAATTAAATGCACCAAAAAATGGCGACTTACCCTTGGATTACTTCCTACGGTTATTCAAAGCAAATTCTTCTAGAGATAAGAATGAGGACCAGTCCTCCTGGTTCTCAGCCACAAAACACCTCAAGTAGGTCTCCAGGTTTTGGTTAGTACACTCTGTCTGCCCATTCGACTGCAGATGAAAAGCCGAAGAGAACAAAAGTTGAACACCAAGACGAGAGCAGAACGCCTTCTAAAACCTGGAAACAAACTGCGTGCCCCTATCAGAAACCACATCCGAGGGAATGCCATGTAATTTCACTATGTTATCAACAAAAACCTGAGTAAGAGTCTTAGCATTGGGCAGACTAGCTAACGATACAAAGTGAGCCATTTTACTAAAACGGTCCACAACCACCAAAATCACAGTTTTCCTGGAGGAACTCGGCAGATCAGTAATAAAGTCCATAGACAAGTGCGTCCAAGGACGAGATGGAATAGACAAAGGAAAAAGTGAACCAGAAGGTCGAGTGAGAGCAACCTTTGACCGTGCACAGGTCTCACAAGCTGCTACGTAATCCTCAACACTCTTACGTAACCCGGGCCAACAGAACCTCAGAGAAATAAGATCAAAAGTGGACTTGCCACCAGGATGTCCAGCAAGGATAGTATTGTGATGTTCCTTGAATACCTTGTATCGCAATCCAGCAGGAACAAGCAACCTCCCTGGGGGACAAGAATCAGGAGCCCCCTCTTGGGCTCTCAACACCTCCATCTCCAACTCGGGGTACAGAGCGGAGACCACCACCCCATCAGCCAAAATCGGAGCAGGATCCTCTGAATCACTTCCCCCAGGAAAACTACGAGACAATGCATCTGCCTTGATGTTTTTAACCCCCGGGCGAAAAGTAACCACAAAATTGAACCTAGTAAAAAACAGTGACCATCTAGCCTGTCAAGGATTTAGACGCTTGGCAGATTGCAGGTAAGCCAAATTCTTATGATCAGTATATACCGTAACGAGATGAGACGCCCCCTCCAACCAGTGACGCCATTCCTCAAAGGCCAATTTGATGGCCAGCAAGTCCCTATCTTCTACAACATAATTCCTCTCGGAAAACACGGATGCCATTTGCCAGGAGATAAACCCTGCGACAACACTGCTCCAACCCCCACCTCTGATGCATCCACTTCCACCACGAATGGCAGAGACACATCGGGCTGCATCAGAACGGGAGCAGACGCAAAACATTCCTTAATAGCCAAAAAGGCCTGCAATGCCTCATCCGACCAGACAGAGAAGTCAACGCCTTTCCTAGTCATATCAGTCAAAGGTTTTACAATTGTAGAGTAGTTCAAGATACATTTTCTATAATAATTGGTAAACCCCAAAAACCGCATCAAATCTTTCTGATTCTCCGGTCGGTCCCATTCCAGAACCACCCGGACCTTTTCGGGGTCCATACGAAAACCAGAAAGCAGATATCCCAGAAACGGAAGCTCCTGAACAGAAAACACACATTTGTCCAATTTAGCATATAATTTATTCTCCCGAACGAACTTTAGGATTTTTGGACCCCGGACCCGAACCCGAACATTTCACTAAAAGTTTGGGTTCGGCATTTTCTCTGCGCTTTTTGAAAGGCTGCAGAGCAGCCAATCAACAAGCGCTTAACCTTCTGATCTTAGAAGCCATCACAGCCATGCCTACTATTGGCATGGCTGTGATTGGCCAGAGCAGCATGTGACCCAGGCTCTATATAAGCTTGAGTCACATAGCGCTGCACGTCACTCTGCTGTTCCAAGTGTAGGGAGAGGATGCTGCTGAACTTGTGATTTCAGGGAGAGAATAGGAGAGAATCTAACTCAGCGATCTACAGAGAAATAGTTGTGTGGGTGCAGGGCACAATCGTTTTACCCTGCCCTGAGGCCATTGATAAAAAAAAAATTACTTTTCGAATTCTGTTAGTTAGGTGGGCGGCGGCGGTGGCGGCGGCCATTTTATGCAAGCTCAGTGCACCAGCACTGCATCTGAGATTTTGGGACATTACAAATCACAATTTTTTTGGGCAATCTACAACATCCGGATTAGTCAGTGTGCAATTTAAGGTAGAAATACACCCATTATTTTCTGGGGTTTTAAAAAGACACCTTTTTTTTTGCAAAAAAACTGTATTTTCCTGATCTGCAAGTGTTAAATTCAAGTATAATATATATAGCTTTCATATTCTGTTACCCAAAAAACACTTTTATGGCAATCTACAACATCTGGATTAGTCAGTGTGCAATTTAACCGCCTCCGGACCGCCTAATTCAGATTCGCGGTCCGGAGGCGGCAGCTGCAGGCAGAGTGACGCATTGGCGCGTTATCTCGCGAGACGCGAGATGACGCGCTCAGCCGGCCCGCACATGCACATCGCGGGCCGGCATTTCTTCCAGGGGGGTCGCGTCATCAACTTGCCAGCCAATGATCGTGGCTGGCAAGCTGATGATTTTTAAAAAATCCAATCAAAAGCCAGATAACAGATCATATTAGTAAATATGATCTGTTAAATGGCTTCCCTGCTCCTCTGCTGGTCCTTTTGGTCGGTTGGTTCCAGCAGAGAAGCAGGCATCACAGTGAGTAGCACCAAACACCACACACTTTAGCCCCAGATCACCCCCTGCACCCCAATTAACCCTTTGATCACCCCTTGATCGCCCCTGTCAATCACCTAGTGAAAGGAAAAAAGTGATCAGTGTAAACTGTCACTTATTTTTTCCACTGGTATTGACTGTTAGGTTTTAGGGATAGTTTAGGCCCCTTGGTTAGGTAGTTTAGGGATCAGTTAGCGCCAGCGTATCGCTAATCAGCATTTGTACTTTTATAGTATCTGGAAGTGATCAAAACTGATCACAGTCAGATCTATAATAGTATTAGTGTCACTTTAGGTTCGCCCTCCACCCAAAACGCAGTGTTTGCCCGATCAGGCCTGATCGGTCGCCCACACGTGCGTTCACCCACGCCCGCCCCGCCGCAGTGAGCAAATATTTTTTTTTTTTTATCACTGCACATTCACTTTACACGCGCTGCGGTGATAAAAAAATCTGTTTTGATATTTTTTATCAACCGAAGCGGCCTCCGGTACTTCGCTAGCCTCCCATTTGTAAGACAGGCTTGCTTTTTTTTTTCTACAAGACATGTAGAAAAATAAATTTTGCAAAAAATGTATATATGGATGTCGTTTTTTTTGCAAAATTTTACAACTGAAAGTGAAAAATGTCATTTTTTTGCAAAAAAATCGTTAAATTTTGATTATTAACAAAAAAAGGAAAAATGTCAGCAGCAATGAAATGCCACCAAATGAAAGCTCTATTAGTGAGAAGAAAAGGAGGTAAAATTCATTTGGGTGGTAAGTTGCATGACCGAGCAATAAACGGTGAAAGTAGTGTAGTGCAGAAGTGTAAAAAGTGCTCTGGTCATTAAGGGGGTTTCAGCAAGGGGGTTTCAGCAAGGGGGTTTCAGCTAGGGGGGTTTCAGCTAGGGGGGTTGAAGTGGTTAAGCTAGAAATACACCCATCATTTTCTGGGGTTTTAAAAACACACTTTTTGGTCAAAAACTGTATATTCCTGATCTGCAAGTGTTAAATTCAAGTTTAATATATACAGCTTTCATGTTCTGTTACAAAAAAAAAAAGAAACGCTTTTTTGGCAATCTACAACATCTGGATTAGTCAGTGTGCAATTTAAGCTAGAAATACACCCATCATTTTCTGGGGTTTTAAAAACACACTTTTTTGACAAAAAACACTATTTTCAGGGCTTGCAGCATCAGCACGTGTGAAATTACAGGCTTATATACTGCTGTCAAAATCAGTTGTTAAACAAACACTCGTTTGGTCCAAAAAAATGTAGTTGGCAGCCTTTGATGCAGATGTCATTGTGAGATACACCCTTAATACATTTGAGTTAGATTCAGAGATTTGAAATACCGCCATTTGGTGCACCAATATTGAATTCAGGAATACACTGGTTCAGGCCCTGTGAGATACACCCTCTACATACAGGGGTTTGATTCAGGCATTTGAAATACAGCCATTTTGGGCAAAGAAATATTTATTTCAGGCCTACACTGGTTCTGGCCCTGTGATATGCACCCTCTACATACAAGGGTTTGATTTAGGCATTTGAAATCCAGCCATTTTGGGCAAAGAAATATTTAATTCAGGCCTACACTGGTTCAGGCCTTGTGAGATACACCCTCTACATACAGGGGTTTAATTCAGGCATTTGAAATACAGCCATTTTGGGCAAATAAATATTTAATTTAGGCATACACTGGTTCAGGCCTTGTGAGATACACCCTCTACATACAGGGGTTCGATTCAAGCATTTGAAATACAGCCATTTTGGGCAAAGAAATCTTTATTTCAGGCCTACACTGGTTCAGGCCCTGTGAGGTACATCCTCTACATACAGGGGTTTGATTCAAGCATTTGAAATACAGCCATTTTGGGCAAAGAAATATTTAATTTAGGCCTACACTGGTTCAAGCCCTGTGAGATACACCCTCTACATACAGGGGTTTGATTCAGGCTTGTGAAATACGGCCATTTGGTGCACCAATATTGAAATCAGGCCTACACTGGTTCAGGCCGTGTGAGATACACCCTCTACAGTACATACAGGGGTTTGATTCAGGCATTTGAAATACAGCCACTTTAGGCAAATAAATATTTAATTCAGGCCTACACTGGTTCAGGTCCTGTGAGATACACCCTCTACATACAGGGGTTTAATTCAGGCATTTGAAATACCGCCATTTGGTGCACCAATATTAAAATCAGGTCTACACTGGTTCAGGCTGTGTAAGATACACCCTCTACATACAGGGGTTTGATTCAGGCATTTGAAATACAACCATTTGAAATACAGCCATTTTGGGCAAATAAATATTTAATTCAGGCCTACACTGGGTCAGGCCCCGTGAGATACACCCTCTACATACATGGGTCTGATTCAGGCATTTCAAATACAGCCATTTTGGGCAAATAAATATTTAATTTAGACATACACTGGTTCAGGCCCTGTAAGATACACCCTCTACATACAGGGGTTTGATTCAGGCATTTGAAATACCGCCATTTGGTGCACCAATATTGAAATCAGGCCTACACTGGTTCAGGTCGTGTGAGATACACCCTCTACATACAGGGATTTGATTCAGGCATTTAAAATACAGCCAATTTGGGCAAAGAGATATTTAATTTAGGCCTACACTGGTTCAGGCCCTGTGAGATACACCCTCTACATACAAGGGTTTGATTCAGGCATTTGAAATACAACCATTTGAAATACAGCAATTTTGGGCAAAGAAATACTTAATTCAGGCCTACACTGGTTCAGGCCTTGTGAGATACACCCTCTACATACAGGGGTTTTATTCAGGCATTTGAAATACAGCCATTTGAAATTCAGCCATTTTGGGCAAAGAAATAATTAATTCAGGCCTACACTGGTTCAGGCCTTGTGAGATACACCTTCTACATACAGGGGTTTGATTCAGGCATTTGAAATACAACCATTTGAAATACAGCAATTTTGGGCAAAGAAATACTTAATTCAGGCCTTGTGAGATACACCCTCTACATACAGGGGTTTGATTCAGGCATTTGATTACAGCCATTTGAAATACAGCCATTTTGGGCAAATAAATATTTAATTTAGGCCTACACTGGTTCAGGCCCTGTGAGATACACCCACAGGGATTCGATTCAGGCATTTGAAATACAGCCATTTAAAATACAGCTATTTTGGGCAAACAAATATTTAATTCAGGCCTAGTCTGGTTCAGGCCGTGTGAGATACACAATTTAAATATTATCGTTCTATTCTACTATTAATTAAACACCCATTTAGGGCAAGATTCTAAATTCGAAAAATATAAAGAGAGCTTCAAATAAGGGACGTGGCCCAGGTCGTGGTGCTGCTGGTGGAGCTCCTGTTGCTGAGAGAGGACGTGGTCGTTCTGTGCCAGCTACACACACAAGTGAAACCCCTTCCTCAAGTGCGAGTAGGCGACAAAACCTGCAGCGGTATTTGGTCGGGCCTAATGCGGCTCTACGAATGGTGAGGCCAGAACAAGTACAGGCGATAAAAGATTGGGTTGCTGACAGTACCTCCAGTTCCTTCACATTGTCTCCCACCCAGTCTCCTGCTGAAAGATCAGAGTTGGCACTTGTAGCTGATGTCCATCAGTCTTTCACCTCACCCCCTTGCAAATCAGCCAAGCAGTCTGAGCCCCAAGTCATGCAGCAGTCTCTTCTGCTTTTTGATGACTCTTTTAGCAGGGTTTCCTAGGGCCATCCACCTAGCCCTGCCCCAGAAGTGGAAGAGATTGAGTGCACCGATGCCCAACCACTTATCTTTCATGATGAGTACATGGGAGGACCATCGCAGCACGTCTCAAATGATGACAAAACACAGGTGCCAACTGCTGGTGCTTTCGAAAGTGTGCAGACCGACAAGGAAGGCAGGGGTGAAGACTGGGTGGAAGATGATGTGGAGGACGATGAGGTCCTCGACCCCACATGGAATCAAGGTCATGCGAGTGACCTATGTAGTTCGGAGGAAGAGGCGGTGGTCGCACAGAGCCACCAGCACAGCAGAAGAGGGAGCAGGGTGCAAAAGCGGAGCGGCCGTCCTCTAGACAGTACGCCTGCTACTGCCCACCGCAGCAAGGGACCGAGCACACCAAAGCCAGCTCCAAGGAGTTCCGTGGCGTGGCAGTTCTTCAGATAATGTGCTGACGACAAGACACAAGTAGTTTGCACACTGTGCAATCAGAGTCTGAAGCGAGGCATAAACGTTCTCAACCTGAGCACAGCCTGCATGACCAGGATAGTTTTAAAGGCCTTATGGAGGTGGCTGTCCCACAGTACGTCGTGCCCAGCCACCACTAATTTTCAAGACAAGCCATCCCTTCCCTGCACAACCAAGTAGGGGAAAAAATCAGGTGTGCACTGCGCAACGCCATCTGTGGCAAGGTGCACCTCACTATGGATACGTGGACCAGTAAGCACGGTCAGGGACGTTATATTTCCATAACAGCACACTAGGTAAATGCAGTGTCGGCTGGGCCTGAGGCGGATAGCAGTTTGGCGCATGTCCTTCCACCACCGAGGATTGCAGGGTGCTTTAGTTTGCCTCCTGTTGCTTCCTCCTCCTACTCTGCTTCCTCATACTCAATCAGCTCCTCATCCGGTCAGCTTAACACCTTCACCACCAACTTCAGCACCGCCAGGGGTAAACGACAGCAGGCAGTTTTAAAACTTATCTGTTTGGGGGACAAACCCCACACCGTGCAGGAGCTGTGGACGGGCCTTGAACAACAGACCGATGAGTGGTTTGTGCCAGTCAGCCTCAAGCCCGGCCTCGTGGTGCACGATAATGGGCGAAATCTCGTAGCAGCTCTGGGACTAGCCGGTTTGACGCACATCCCTTGCCTGGCGCATGTGCTGAATTTGGTGGTGCAGATATTCCTTAAAAATTACCCCGACATGTCAGAGCTGCTGCATAAAGTGGGGGCCGTCTGTGCGCGCTTTCGGCGTTCTCACCCTGCTGCTGCTCGCCTGTCAGCGCTGCAGCGTAACTTCGGCCTTCCCGCTCACCGCCTCATATGCGACGTGCCCACAAGATGGAACTCCACCTTGCACATGCTGGCCAGACTGTGCGAACAGCAGCAGGCCATAGTGGAGTTTTAGCTGCAGCACGCACGGGTCAGTCGCACTGCGGAACAGCACCACTTCACCACCAATGACTGGGCCTCCATGCGAGACCTGTGTTCCTTGTTGCGCTGTTTTGAGTACTCCACCAACATTGCCAGTGCCGATACTGCCGTTCTCAGCGTTACTATCCCACTTCTATGCCTCCTTGAAAAAACGCTCCTGGCGATGATGGAAGAGGATGTGGCACAGGAGGAGGAGGAAGAGGGATCATTTTGTAGGGTTTCCGGCCAGTCATTCCCAAGTGGCTCCGAGGGTGGGTTCCTGCACCCACAAACCCAAGGTACACAATTGTCCAGCCAGGGCACAGTTCTGGAGGATGAGGTGGAGAATCAGGAGGAGGAGATTGAGGAGTAGGAGGAACCATGTTCACAGCAGGGTGGCACCCAGACTAGCTTATGGCCATCACTGGTGCATGGCTGGGGGGATACAGAGGACACAGACGAAACACCTCCCACAGAGGACAGATTTTCGTTGCCTCTGGGCAGCCTGGCACACATGAGCGATTACATGCTGCAGTGTCTCTGTAACGACCGCCGAGTTGCCCACATTCTAACTTGTGCTGATTACTGGTTGGCCGGCAGGAGGCAGCATTTCACCAACATGGTGGAGCAGTATGTGTGCACACACGTACTGAATGACGGGTCTGCCCCCTTCAACTTCTGGGTCTCCAAATTGGGCACATGGCCTGAGCTTGCTCTTTATGCCTTGGAGGTGCTGGCCTGCCCTGCAGCCAGTGTATTATCTGAACGTGTGTTTAGCACGGCAGGGGCGTCATCACAGACAAGCGCAGCCGCCTGTCTACAGCCAATGTGGACAAGCTCACGTTCATTAAAATGAACCAGGCATGGATCCCTCAGGACTTGTCCGTACCTTGTGCAGAATAGACATGTATACCGGCACTAACCAGCCATTGTTATACTGCAGTGCAATTGCTCATTCTTGTATTTTGGATATTTCACACTCTTTTGGAGTGTACCTTAATTTTAATTTTTTTTATTATAACCAAAAACCTGTGTTGGCTATCTCGTCCTCCTCCACTGCCGCTTCCACCTACTCCGCTACGCCCACTGCCTCCTCAAACTCCTACTCCATATGGAACTCCACCTCATAAATCAAATTATTTTTTTTGTACGTGTTTATATCATTTCACTACTTTGTCATTTACATTTTCGGGTGAAATTCACAAATTTTTGGGTGTATAGTACCACTGCTATACCTAGTAGGCCGGTTAAAAATAAAATAAAATTCTCATTAACATTTTCTGGTGAAATTAACCAATTTGTGGGTGTATAGTACCACTGCTATACCTAGAAGACAGGTTAAACAAAAAAAATAAAAAATTGTCAGTTATATATTCTGGTGAAATTCACAAATTTTTGGGTGTGATGTACCTATACCTAGTAGACCGAAAAAAATATAAATAAATTGTCTGTTACATTTTCTTGTGAAATTCAACAATTTTTGGGTCGTGAACATCACGGGGACGTGCAACATGGTGGGGCAGTAAGTGTGCACACGCCTACAAGAACTGACTGACAGTGGTCACCCCCTGCAACTTCTGGGTATCCAAATTGGGCACATGGCCTGAGCTTGCCCTTTACCCCTTGGATGTGCTGGCCTGGCCTGCAGCCAGTGTACTGTCTGAACGTGTGTTTAGGGGATGTTTTTTTTTTCTTTATGTAAACCTCTTTGTGGTTCTTTATCATCAACTTGCGGTTTAAAAAAAGGACAAGCATAAACAAAATTACCACTTTCTCCACAGTAATAACATAGCTTATGCAACCTCCTAAAGTTCCTATTAACAGAACGGAAAGACACCTGACCCAGCTGCATGGGTTCCTCCCCTACCCCAGAATTACATATCATATTACCCTAGGGAACCGGTGAGACAAAACCACTCACAGAAGGGATCCCTCGAGCAGAAGGAACCTTACACCTCTCTCTAATGCGTCTATCTAACCGTACTGCTAAAGACATAGCATTCTCCAACGTATCCGGATACTCATGAAAAGCGAGGGCATCTTTCAATCTCTCAGACAACCCCTGACAAAACTGACTACGTAGCGCGGGGTCATTCCACTCAGACTCCATAGCCCATCTCCTAAACTCAACGCAGTACGCCTCTGCAGTATGCTCTCCTTGTAATAAATTATGCAACTTAGATTCCGCCATCGAGACCCGATCTGGGTCATCATAAAATAATCCCAAGGCCTTAAAAAATTCATCAACCGACCGGAGGGCCAGAGAACCGGTTGGCAGAGAAAAGGCCCTTTAAGCAGGGATATGATTATCCCTACCCTCTGACTCTCATCACCAGACAAAGATGGACACAGCCGAAAATACAGCTTGCATGACTCTCTAAAGCGGATAAAGTCATACACACCCCCTGAAAATCTATCAGGGAGAGCGACTCTTGGCTCCCCATAAATTTTACTTCCTCCTATAGCACCTGACGCTAGAGCATTCTGACACCGTGCAACAGAGTTGCACAGATAAGCAACCTCTAGGGATAATCCCTGCATGCGATCAACTAACGCATCAATTGACTCCATCTCAAAGCAGCTGAGAAATGGCACTCTAGGTATGGGCGGGTTATAATGTCACGGTGGGTAGGATACAAGATACAATAAACACACAGAAAACCTCAAAACAAGCGTCTAGGCCAGAAGCTGGGGATAAAGGTCACCTCCTGACAATTCCCTACCAGCTCTCCCTGGACTTCTGTGCCCACGTTCAGACCCTAAAGGTGGGAACAAACGTGCCCCCGTGCCTAAGGCTGAAGATTCCCTAAAGTCCCTAAGATGGTGGAAAGCGGAAAGAGGCAGCCTGCTTCCTCAGGTCCTGGAGGAGGCAGGTGTCTCTAAAACAGCCTAGACAGAACACTAAAAGGAAACCAAAACCAACTTATCTTGTAGCAGAGTAGAAACAGCAAATCCACCTTTCTTCAGAGCAAGATAGAAGCTATAACCCGCACAGGACACTGGGAAGGGGCTGTCAAGGAACCATGAACCAGACGTACAACAAGAGATAAGTGGAAATAGAAGGCTTTATTGAAAATCAAGCTGTAAGCAAAAGTCCAAACGGATGGCTAAACCGAAGCAGGGTCTTGCGTAGCCAGAGGTCAGGAACCAGAAGGGTAGTCAGACGAAGCCTGGATCAGGAACCAGCAGAGTAGTCAGACGAAGCCAGGATCAGGAACCAGCGGGGTAGTCAGACGAGGCCAGGATCAGGAACCAGAAGCAGCAGCAGTCTTAGAAGCATGTGAACACAGGAGGACCAAGCAAGGAACTGAAGCCACAGACCTCCTATATATATGAGCTGGGCATCCAGCTCCTCCCAGTGGGAAGGAGAAGCCGCAGGGTGGGAGGCTACAAGAAACCCAGAAACCAAGATGGCCGCCAGCACATGTCAAACGAAGGAGAACAGCAAGAAGGTAAGACCATGACAGTACCTCCCCCTCAAGGGCCCCTCCTCCGCGGAGTAAGGAACGGTTTCTGAGGGAAGCGTGCGTGGAAAGCTCGGAGCAAAGCAGGAGCATGGACATCTGCGGAGGGAACCCAGGAACGCTCCTCTGGACCATAACCACGCCAATGGACCAAAAACTGCAACCGACCGCGGACCAGGCGTGAGTCCAGGATATTGCTCACCTCATATTCCTCACGATTGCCCACTTGGACCGGACGGGGCCGAGGAACCGAGGAAGTGAAACGATTACACACCAATGGCTTCAACAGGGAGACATGAAACACGTTGGAGATCCGCATGCCAGGAGGAAGCGCAAGGGCATAGGCTACCGGGTTTACCCTGCGAAGCACTCGGAAGGGACCAACAAAGCGAGGCGCCAGCTTGGGAGTGGGCACTCGAAGGTTGAGGTTGCGGGTGGACAACCATACACGGTCTCCGACCTGGTAGGAAGGAGCGGGCGCTCGTCTGCGATCAGCCTGGAGTCTCTGGCGCTGCGCAGAGACCTCAAGGGACCTCTGGATCTGTACCCAAGAAGCACGTAGGACGGAAAGGTGATCCTCCACAGCCGGAATATCCTGGGGAGAGAATACCTCCGGTAACACGGCAGGTTGGAACCCATAATTGGCCATGAAGGGAGACGTCCCAGAGGAAGAGTTCACCGCCGTGTTCCTGGCAAACTCAGCCCAAGGCAGGAGGTCAACCCAATTGTCTTGGTGATCGGAGACATAGCAACGAAGGAATTGCTCCAAGGCCTGATTGGATCGTTCTGCGGCCCCATTGGACTGAGGGTGGTAGGCCGAGGAGAAAGAGAGATGAATCCCCAACTGGGAGCAAAAGGCGCGCCAGAACCTGGACACAAACTGACTCCCCCGATCCGACACAATCTCCTTGGGCAAACCGTGCAACCGGAAGACCTCCCTGGCGAAAATCGTGGCCAACTCTTGTGCAGAGGGTAACTTCTTGAGAGGAACACAGTGGCACATTTTGGAAAACCGATCCACAATCATGAGAATGACCGTATGGCCTCGGGATGCAGGGAGGTCCACAATGAAATCCATCCCCAGGTGTAACCATGGGCGCTCCCCGGTGGCTATGGGTTGCAAAAGGCCCAACGGAAGGTGCCGAGGGGACTTACTCTGGGCACAAACGGAGCATGCCGCTACATATGCGGCGATGTCGGAACGTAGAGAAGGCCACCAGAACAGACGTGAAACAGCCCAGGACAGCTGATTCTTTCCAGGATGCCCCGCGGCCTTGGAGTTATGGTAGGTTCGCAACAACCGAGTGCGCAACTCCTCAGGCACAAAACATCTGCCATTGGGTCTCCCAGAGGGAGCACCAGATTGAGCCGCCAAAATCTTCTCACCCAGGGGAGAGGTCAGGCTGGTGCGAATGGCGGCCAGGATCTGATTCGGAGGTATGACCGAAGTCGGAATCGACTCCTCCCCGGACAGCTCGGAGTACTGCCGTGATAAGGCATCCGCTCTGATGTTCTTGGAACCGGGTAGGTAGGAGACCACGTAATTAAAACGTGACAAGAACAGAGCCCATCTGGCCTGACGTGGTGTCAATCTCTTGGCCTCAGAAAGGTAGGTCAGATTCTTGTGGTCCGTCAGGATGAGAACCGGAACCACCGAACCCTCGAGCAAGTGCCTCCATTCTTTAAGGGCCTGCACGATGGCCAATAACTCCCTGTCACCAATCTGATAGTTGCACTCCGCGGAAGACAGTTTCCGGGAGTAAAACCCACAAGGGAGCAGAGGACCCTCTGGTGTTCTACGCTGAGACAGAAGGGCGCCTACTCCCGTCTCAGACGCGTCCACCTCGAGGACAAAGGGCAACCCAGGGTTGGGATGCGACAGAATCGGAGCCGACACAAAGGCGGACTTTAGAGCCTCAAAAGCTCGGGTGGCCTCGAGCGGCCAGACCTGGAAATTACTGCCCTTCCTGGTCAGATCCGTGAGAGGCTTGGCTAGCATAGAAAAGTCCCTGATGAACTTCCGATAATAATTGGCGAAGCCCAAAAAGCGCTGCAGGGCACGGAGACCACTGGGCTGGGGCCACTGTAAGACAGCCGAAACCTTCTCAGGATCCATGGAGAACCCCTCAGCGGAAATGATGTAACCTAAGAAGGTTACCTGGGATCGGTGAAATTCGCATTTCTCAAGCTTACCGAACAGCATGTTCTCTCGTAAGCGTTGCAACACTCGTCTGACATCCATAATGTGGGCCTCCATGGATTCAGAATATACCAAGAAGTCATCTAAATAGACCACCACACACTGCTGCAACAGGTCACGGAAAACATCGTTGATGAATTCCTGGAAGACTGCGGGCGCATTGCACAACCCAAAGGGCATAACCAAGGATTCATAATGACCGGTCCTGGTGTTAAACGCGGTCTTCCACTCATCGCCCGCCTTGATCCTTACCAGGTTATATGCCGCCCTCAGGTCGAGTTTGGTAAAGACCGTGGCCCCTTTGAGGCGATCGAACAGCTCGGAAATCAAGGGTATCGGGTAAGCGTTCTTGATCGTGATGCGATTGAGACCCCTGTAATCGATGCAAGGCCTCAACTCACCGCCCTTCTTTTTCACAAAGAAAAATCCAGCCCCTGCCGGGGACGAGGATTTGCGAATGTGTCCGCGTGAAAGCGCCTCCCTCACGTACTCCTCCATGGCCTCATTCTCCGCTACCGACAGTGGATAGACTTTGCCACGAGGAGGAACGGCACCAGATTGTAACTCTATGGCACAATCGTATGGGCGGTGCGGAGGTAGGGCAACCGCGCGCACCTTATCGAATACATCCCGGTACTCTTCGTATTCAGGAGGCAACAGAGAGTCCGAGGAAGTACACAGCAACTTGACAGGCCCATGGATGCAACTAGCCCCACACTGCGGTGACCACGAGAGGATCTCGGCCGATCTCCAATCGAAAGTCGGATTATGCCTCTGGAGCCAGGGGTACCCCAAGACCACCGAGTAGTGTGGAGACGAAATCACCTGGAGACAGACCGACTCTCTGTGAACGGCACCAATGGCTATCCCCACTGGAAGGGTCTCATGAGTCACGTGTGGCGGCAGAAGGGGTCTGCCGTCTATCGCCTCAAGAGCCAGTGGGGAACCTCGAGGCTGCAGAGGAATGGAATTGGCGGCAGCGAACACACTATCAATGAACAAACCACCAGCACCAGAGTCCACCAACGCCTGGGTCGTCACCGAGCCCCCGACCCAGGAGAGGACAACAGTGATCAGTGGTTTGTCAACACGGGAAACCGGGGACGAGGAGACTCCACCCAAGATCTGCCCCCGACAGGATCTCAGGTGCGAGCGTTTCCCGGACGGTTCGGACATGCCAACCGAAAATGCCCACCGAGACCACAGTACATGCATCGGCCCTCGCGTCTCCGGAGTACCCTCTCCCCCTCGGACAGGCGAGCAAACCCCAGCTGCATGGGTTCACCCCCAGACAAGTCATCCCCAGGAGGCGTGGGAGGAGAGGGAGGCACGGGTGGGACAGCAAACGTAGGCGCCAATCTGTTAGAAGACCTCCGCAGGCTCTCCTTAAAGGAAGGTCTCTCCCTGAGTCTGGTGTCAATCAAAATCAGGAAAGAAATAAGAGACTCGAGCTCCACTGGTAGGTCCTTAGCTGCAACCTCATCCTTCAAGGCATCCGAGAGACCATGAGAGAAAGCAGCGACCAGAGCCTCATTATTCCAGCCCACCTCTGCTGCCAGGGTACGAAACTCAATGGCGTATTCAGCTACGGATCGTGAACCCTGTCTGATGGACATAAGGAGCTTCGCAGCAGAGGCAGCACGAGCCGGCACATCGAATACCTTCCGAAGAGAAGCAACAAAACCGGAAAACTCGGCAACCACCGGATTGTTGTTCTCCCATAAAGGGCTGGCCCAGGCCAAGGCCTTGTCCGAGAGCAGCGAGATCAAGAAGCCCACCTTTGATCTCTCAGTAGGAAAGGCATGTGGCAGCAGCTCGAAATAAATGCCCACCTGGTTAAGGAAACCTCGGCACTGAGTTGGCTCTCCCCCAAAGCGCTGTGGAAGGGGGGCAGAACCGGTCATACCCCGAGACACCGCAGACGCAGCAACAGGTGTCGGGGTAGACTCTGGCGCAACAACCGGAGCGGTACTAGGAGCGGGCCCAGGAGCGACAACCGACCCATCGGCAACGGAAGCGAAATGAGCCGTGCGTTCAAGCAGGGTTTGCAACGCCACAGCGAACCGACCCAACAGGTGATCCTGCTGATCAAGTCTGGCAATCAGCGTAGGTAGCGAGGATGGCCCTGTACCGTCAGAATTCATGGCTTGGTCCTAATGTCAAGGAACCATGAACCAGACGTACAACAAGAGATAAGTGGAAATAGAAGGCTTTATTGAAAATCAAGCTGTAAGCAAAAGTCCAAACGGATGGCTAAACCGAAGCAGGGTCTTGCGTAGCCAGAGGTCAGGAACCAGAAGGGTAGTCAGACGAAGCCTGGATCAGGAACCAGCAGGGTAGTCAGACGAAGCCAGGATCAGGAACCAGCGGGGTAGTCAGACGAGGCCAGGATCAGGAACCAGAAGCAGCAGCAGTCTTAGAAGCATGTGAACACAGGAGGACCAAGCAAGGAACTGAAGCCACAGACCTCCTATATATATGAGCTGGGCATCCAGCTCCTCCCAGTGGGAAGGAGAAGCCGCAGGGTGGGAGGCTACAAGAAACCCAGAAACCAAGATGGCCGCCAGCACATGTCAAACGAAGGAGAACAGCAAGAAGGTAAGACCATGACAGGGGCGTAATTTAAACTCACACAAACGACCCCACCCAGTGCACCTGAAGGGAGGCAGATACAACTAAACTCCAAACCCAAAACAAACAAAAAAAACTATATATGTGCTGCTAACCTGGCAGACCTCTGCACATAACCTGAGCAGGGCATGACAGCCGCGTCATCGCGTCATCTCGCAAGATACGGCGCAGGAGGTCACAGTGAGGTAATCATGACCGAGTCCTGCGGCGCCCTACTGCCTCATAGGCTTCAGGCATAGTGGCCTAAAGCCTATGAGGCATAATGGAGGGGACGGGAGCCATAGGCTCCCATGGCCCTCATTGAAATACCTGCTGCCTGGTGCCCCCTGCAATTTGGTGCCCGGGGAAACCGCACCCCCGGCCCCCCCACACTACGCCACTGGGAATCACACATTGGACAGGTGATAAATATTGCTCTTGGGCTGTTCCCTTTATAGAGGTCCTATCACATCTTCCCACACTGGTAGCCACTAGTGTTTAATCCAGATTTCAGGAAAAATTCAATTCACCAGGAAGCCGAATTTCCTCACACTTTGTGGTAACAAAACTACTTTCCGTGAAATGGCGGGGGGGGGGGGGGGGAAACATACTCACCTCATTGAATCAAGATGGCTGTGGATAAGGTGAGTATTTTTTATACATATATTTTTTTTGCTGACTAACCCCTTAAAGCCCTAATTTTTAATCTCAGATCCCGCAATCAGGGTGGTTCAATGAAGGAGAAGGGGGGGGGGGGGGTGTTGGGGGTTCCCCGTCATTGCACCTGCTACATACAATTGGTGAAGTAGCCTAATAGAATTGTCCATAACTTTTCTTGGCTGTTAGCCACCACTTACTGGATAGCATCAGATTTTTGGTTCATTCCCCATTGAAGATTAGGTGGTACTTGACATTACATGGACACAATAGCATATCGGGAGTCAAACTATTGGTAGTGATTGCTCGGAATGAATGGCTACATTCAGGTAAAGGCAGCTGCCATTTTTGGAGGATGTGGCAGATGGATTCCCTATGGGCTTTACTATTGCTCGGGATGGTTATGCATTGCACAATATACTCTTAGCTTTTCTTCTCTGCGGTCTTTCTTCACCATCCTCTGAGCTGAGCCTCATGTTATCAGATCACTATAGTAATAACCAATGATAAAAGTCTTATATTTCGGCCATGCAATCCGCCTGAGATTTTATGGGTTACCGCACTTGCATAGGAAATTTCTCGTAACTCACTGGACTTCTTGGGCACTCGCTCAGCAGGTCACGATCTGAATCATTTGTCATCTGTATAAAAATGTACTGGTGGAAAGATAAGGTAACCGACTGGCTATCTTATCTCCATGTTGTAATTTTAGAGCCACTAAATCCTTGGTGCTATAGATTAAACACTTATTGAATGCTGACTTCTCAATAGCCGGTGCAGATTTGGTCATTTTTCTTTCGAGACTATTGATTTTTTAAATTATTTTAAACTTTAAGATTCTATATCATTCTTTAAAAACCCATCCCCCGTGTCACATAGCAATGTACATTCTAAAAACTCTACAGTTACACCATAGACACCCCACCCATGCAGTGGCGTACATAGAGAAGTAAGGGCCCCATAGCAAGGATCAAACCGGGCCCCCCACACAGTACAGAAGGGTTTTCACCTAAACCCTTTTTCAATGATCCTTGGGCCATTTTTCCACTGCCTCATTTGCTAAAAGTTGTTCCTTTAGAGGGTAGAGTCCTGACCAAGTTTTCACCTCCAGTCGAAGAGGAGATAATCCCAACTAAACCTGGGGCTCCTCTGTGCCCCATAGCAATCACATGGTCTGCCACTATGGTAGTTAAGCTTCTGCGCCCACGGTAACAACCAGGTTATCAGGCTTGCAGCGGCTAGGGGTCCAAGAAGGTAGGTGGGATAATCTAATGACATAGGAACCCAGAGATCATCTCTATTCTGTAGGTGAACATGGTAGCGAGTGTTCAATTTTTATGCAGCACTACCATAAGGGAAATAGAGCATAGCACAGTTCACATTGAAATTAATGTGTGTATCCTGGGGAAAGAGCTTGGGGCACTAGGTGAAGAATGCCTAATCCCTTAGTTTCTATGGCTGCACCAATGAGATTATAGCTTGGAGGGTCTACTGCTGCTCCAACATTGTGGTCTAGACATTGGGACGAAACAGAAAGCAGGACAAACATACATTTTGTGGAGCTTTTGTTATCAGGAGGAGTGCTTATGCAAACTTTTATTCTGCTAGATTCTGCTCCTCCTGGTGTCCGGGAGGCAAAGCTTCATCGTAATGTGCTCTCTGCACTGAGTTGCTTCTCAGTCCCCCCTGCTCTGAGTGATAGATGTAGCAACCAACCAGGAAAGCACTACAGCTGTCAGTCAGAGAAGAGGGAGTGTGGAGCAGCCCAGTGTAGGAAGCACTTCACAATGAAGCTCCACCTCCTGGAAACTTGCAGGAGCAGAATCTGGCAGAATAAAAATTCATAGTCACACTACTCCTGAAACTAAAATATCCTCAAATGGTATGTTTGTCTTGGTCTCCCCAGCCCCTACCTAACAATGTCCACAGTTTTACATGGTCAAAACTGCTAACAGCCTCCTTTTCAAATCAGGTAGAGAGGGAGGGATTACACAAATGCTGGCACTGTAGGTGTTGGCTATGTAATCTATGGGTCATATGGTAGTCTACACTCTATATAAAAATATCAAAAATATGCATAAATGTACATTTAGGGGGTCATTTAACAATTTGCAATACACCTAAATTAGGCATATTTCAGGCGCAGATTGCAGCGGGACAGCTAGTTACGCCGTGATCTGCGACTTTTTCCTGCTCATGCCAGGTCTCCCTAACCATTTTCTACGCCTATTTTAGGCGTAGAAAAAGGTCTAAATGTAAGACAGCAAGGAAGCTGTCTTACATTTAGAACTGGTGGAGCATCTGCCGAAGTTATGAAGAGGCCGGCGCCTCTACATAACTGTGGCGGATCCACTGTGAGCTTAGGGGTTTATTAAGACTGATGTCTAAAACGCCGTCTTAGTATATGTGCCCTTCAATGTTTTATGGTTTTACTCATGAGGATAATCTTTGTATGTAGGCTCTATTAACCATGAGTTGTTGTAAAGAGGGGCGTCTGCTCTGGAGGACTCAGAGCGAGCGTGCATTATATAACCACAAATATTGCCTTGCTTCTCCCAGCGATGAAATCTGATCAATTGGGGTTTCATCTCCTAAACCTGTGGCAATGCTGCTTAATTAAAGTAGACTGGACAGAGACATGGCCCTCCCAACATAATCACTACCATAAGAGAGTGGATGTGGATCTGCTGTGTCATTTCAACAGATTTGCTTTAGACTCCACTGCAGGAGAACCACCAGGCTGCTACATCTTGGAGCAGTTCCTGTTCAAGTGACTGCTTACCCATGGTGTAAAGCACCGTGGGATCAGGCAAAATCTGTAATTAGGAACAGGTCGAGGTAAGGGCAGGCAGAGTACATGTATTCTGATAAACAGTCCAAGATCAGGCCAGACAGCTCGGGTCAGAACGAAGAACTTGCACAGGTCAGGTCAGGTGGCGAAGGGTCAGTTCCAGAAGTCAGTACATGGAACAGTGAAAAGAACAAACGGTGCATCTTTGCAGGAAACTAGCAAACTAGAACCTATTGCTCAGGTACAGGTAGAGTGAAGATTTACGGCAAAAGAGCAGGCCTAAGCCTGTGAAGAAGAATCATTGTTACTCTGGTGGCCAGGACTGCCAGGCAGGAAGAGGGAGATGCCAGCAGGACCAGGCCACCAGAGCCCTGAGACTATGTAGTGGGTGATCAAGGCAGTGCCATGCCCACCAGGAGAGCAGTGGAGGTGGACACTGACTGCCATCATAACAACTATATACTGTGGTCAGATTAGTACTTTTTCAGAAAAAAAAATATTTGGTTTCTTTTAGAATATTCAGCATTTTATATAATGACCATCACACTCCTTATGTACCTGTACTTTGAACTCAGAAAATGCAGCAAAAATAAATTTTCCGCTCCCTATTTGATTTTGTATGTAAAGAGCTGGAAGCTTGAAGGCATTAAGACTTTACAATAAGAGCAGGATCTCAGAAAACCAACAGCAGCTCCCAGATACGAATGTACAATGAGGCTTGTATCCAGTGAAGCCCGGGAATGTGCGGTGTAGTACAATTTTGGCAAGGTTGACTTAACCTTTCATCTATCTGAGATGATATATTGCACTGCTCTCCACTAAACTATGACCATGGAAAGATAATATTTGAAATGTTAAAATCGAAATATGGAGAATACATTATACATTCTAATGTTTAAAGCGCTCCTACCTCTGCTGTACCTCACATGACATTTTGGGATTCTATATGAAAGCAGGTGTGGCATATCAAGGTGCTGATTAGACAGCATGAATATTGCACAGGTGTGACTTAGACTTCCCACAATAAAAGACCACTCTGAAATGTGTACAGTTTTGTCTTACTGGGGAGGGGGGCAGAAAACCAGTCAGTATCTGGTGTGGCCACTATTTGCCTCATGGATTGCAACACATCTCCGTGGCATAGAGTTGATCAGGTTGCTGATTGTAGCCTGTGAAATGTTGGTCCACTCCTCTTCAATAACTGTGCGAAGTTGCAGAATATTGGAAGGAACTGGAACATGCTATCGTATACACCGATCCAGAGCATCCCAAACATGCTCAATGGTTGACATGTCCGGTGAGTATTGTGGCCATGCAAGAGCTGGGATGTTTTCAGCTTCCAGGAATTGTGTACAGATCCTTGCAATATGGGGCCGTGCATTATCCTGCTGCAACATGAGGTGATGGTCGTGGATGAATGGCACAACAATGGGCATCAGGACCTCGTCACGGTGTCTCTGTCCATTCAAAATGCCATCAATAAAATGCTCCTGTGTTTGTTGTCCATAACATACGCCTGCCCATACCATAACCCCACCGCCACCATGGGCCACTCGATCCACAACGTTGACGTCAGCAAACCGCTCGCCCACACGACGCCCCACACGCTGTCTGCCATCTGCCCTGAACAGTGAAAACTGGGACTCATCCGTGAACAGAACGCCTCTCCAACGTGCCAGATGCCATTGAATGTGAGCATTTGCCCACTCACGTCGGTTACGACGATGAACTGCAGTCAGGTCCAGACCCCGATGAGGACGATGAGCATGCAGAGAAGCTTCCCTGAGACGGTTTCTGACAGTTTGTGCAGAAATTCTTGGGTTATGCAAACCGATTGTTGCTGCAGCTGTCCGGGTGGCTGGCCTCAGACGATCATGGAGGTGAACATGCTGGATGTGGAGGTCCTGGGCTAGTGTGGTTACATGTGGTCTGAGGTTGTGAGGCCGGTTGGATGTACTGCCAAATTCTCTGAAACGCCTTTGGCGACGGCTTATGGTAGAGAAATGAACATTCATTGCACGGGCAACAGCTCTGGTAGACATTCCTGCAGTCAGCATGCCAATTGCACGCTCCCTCAAACGTTACGACATCTGTGGCATTGTGCTGTGTGATCAAACTGCACATTTCAGAGTGGCCTCTTATTGTGGGCAGTCTAAGGCACACCTGTGCAATATTCATGCTGTCTAATCAGCACCTTGATATGCCGCACCTGTGAGGTGGGATGGATTATCTCGGCAAAGGAGAAGCGCTCACTGACACAGATCTAGACAGATATGTGAACAATATTTGAGAGTAATGGGTCTTCTGTGTCTGTAGAAAATGTTTCAGATCTTTGAGTTCAGCTCATACAAAATGGGAGCAAAACCGAAAGTGTTGCGTTTACAGTCATGTGAAAAAATTAGGACACCCTTTGAAAGCATGTGGTTTTTTGTAACATTTTTAATAAAAGGTTATTTCATCTCCGTTTCAACAATACAGAGAGATTAAAGTAATCCGACTAAACAAAGAAAACTGAAGAAAAGTCTTTTCAAGATCTTCTGTAAATGTCATTCTACAAAAATGCCTATTCTAACTGAGGAAAAAGATAGGACACCCTTGCCCCTAATAGCGAGTGTTACCTCCTTTGGCTGAAATAACTGCAGTGAGACGGTTCTTGTAGCCATCTACCAGTCTTCGACATCGGTCTGAGGAAATTTTACCCCACTCCTCAATGCAGAACTTTTTCAGCTGTGAGATGTTTGAGGGGTTTCTTGCACGTACAGCCCTTTTCAAGTCACCCCACAGCATCTCAATGGGATTCAAATCTGGACTTTGACTTGGCCATTCCAGGACTCTCCATTTCTTCTTTTTCAGCCAATCTTTGGTTGATTTACTAGTATGTTTTGGGTCATTGTCATGTTGCATGGTCCAGTTCCGCTTCAGCTTTAATTTTCTAACTGATGGTCTCACATGTTCTTCAAGCACCTTCTGATACACAGTAGAATTCATCGTGGATTCTATGATGGTGAGCTGACCAGGTCCTGCTGCAGCAAAGCAGCCCCAAACCATGACACTTCCACCTCCATGCTTCACAGTTGGTATGAGGTTCTTTTCTTGGAATGCTGTGTTTGGTTTACGCCAAACATGTCCTCTGCTGTTGTGTCCAAATAATTCAATTTTGGACTCATCTGTCCAAAGAACATTATTCCAGAAGTCCTGGTCTTTGTCAACTTTATCTCTGGCAAATGTCAGTCTGGCCTCGATGTTTCTCTTGGAAAGCAAAGGTTTCCTCCTTGCACACCTCCCATGCAAGTTAAACTTGTACAGTCTCTTTCTGATTGTAGAGGCATGTACTTCTACATCAACAGTAGCCAGAGCCTGCTGTAGTTCTCGAGATGACACTTTAGGGTTTTTGGAGACCTCTTTTAGCATCTTGCGGTCTGCTCTTGGGGTGAACTTGCTGGGGCGACCAGTCCTGGGCATGTTGGCAGTTGTTTTGAAAGCCCTCCACTTGTAGACTATCTTCCGGACAGTGGAATGGCTGATTTCAAAATCTTTTGAGATCTTTTTAAATCCCTTCCCAGACTCATAGGCTGCTACAATCTTTTTTCTGAAGTCCTCTGACAGCTCTTTTGCTCTCACCATGGTGCTCACTCTCACTTCAACAGTCAGGAGCACACCAAACTAAATGTCTGAGGTTTAAATAGGGCAAGCCTCATTCAACATGCAGAGTAACGATCTACTAATTATGTGCACCTGGTGTGATATACCTGTGTGAGATCTGAGCCAATTTAAGAGGGAATACATGTGAGGGTGTCCTATCTTTTTCCTCAGTTAGAATAGGCATTTTTGTAGAATGACATTTACAGAAGATCTTGAAAAGACTTTTCTTCAGTTTTCTTTGTTTAGTCGGATTACTTTAATCTCTCTGTATTGTTGAAACGGAGATGAAATAACCTTTTATTAAAAATGTTACAAAAAACCACATGCTTTCAAAGGGTGTCCTAATTTTTTCACATGACTGTATATTTTTGTTCAGTGTATATGATACAGATAGTTAGTGTAGCTGATAGGTTCCAGTGCAGGGTGTTAAGTAGTGTGATAGGGATTACTGTTTCTCTGCTGTCCATACATACATGCTACAGACATACTGCTGTGATGTCACAACAATACTTGCACCAATCAGTAATATCTACTCAGACCTGAGAAAATGTGAAGTTGCATGTATTGTGTAAAAAATATGCACATCATTTGTGCCGATTTGCGTAATCGTGAAAATAATGAAGAGATCACGAATTCTAGAATTCATGAATTTATTGCGAATATTAAGCGGAAAATCGGTGAAATATCGCGAAAATGAATATTGCCTATGCTGCTCATCACTAGTCCATAGTAACAATCATAGAGTTGGAATGGAATGTCCAACAAGCTCATATAAGTGTGATGGTCAGGGGTCTACGTACTTTTGGCTGTACTGTGTATGTCTATAAAAAGGACTTTTCAGTTTGAAGTCCCTACAATCATATAACCCAAATGACAAATTATGTAAATAAGGTTTTTATTGTGAATATCAGTCTCTGTTTATTATCTTTAGTGAATGTTCTCAGCAGTCATCTCATTATCATTAGAGGATGGAGTCAGTAGAGTCGTATTGACATTGGAGGGCAGGATCAGCAGAGTATTATTATTAGAGGGTGGGGTCAGCAGAGTCATCTCATCATCATTAGAGGGTGGGGTCAGCAGAGTCATCTCATTATCATTCCAACTTATATTTTATTCACAAAACATGAGACAATATATTGTGTTTATGGCCAGTAGACACATTGGTAGCTTAGTACATTGGTGTGAATAAGTATCTGATGTGGGTCTGGGTTGTAAGACGTCAAATCAACTTCTTTCAATGATTGCAAGCAGAGATCTTGAGCAATAAGAACTTGATGAGCAAAGTAAGTTTGTATAACTTTTTATTCTATAATGAATATTTTTTCTTTGCTGAAATCAGAAAACCCCTTTGAGCGGAAATGTTCTTTAATAAAATATAAGGCCCCCTATGGCCACCGATGTCCCCTCCACATCCAATTCATCTGAGCTGAGGTGTCAGCATTTTCTCTCAAATCCTTCTAGCAATAAACACACTTCCACTCCTCCATGCCCTGGTTAACCTTCTGCAATCTGTATGCATTATGAAATTTGATTATATTTTTTTTCAGTTTTTTTATTTTTTTGTGTTTGTTCTTACAGTTCTGCAGGGAAAACAAAGACTATCAGCTGCTCGCAAAACCAAACTATTAAGGCTCCTGACAAATGCATCTGCTCACATTCCCTGACAGGCAAAGAAGCAAAATTAATGTCCCTGAAAGCAATCTGTTGTATTGGGCAAAGAAAATATTGATAACATTGTACTTATTAATAGTTGTAATTTCCCACCGGGAGTTTTTGTCACATGACACAAAGGAGAGAAATCTCACGATTTGTCTCCAGCCGAAACGTCCTTGTACAATATATCATTAAAACTTATGGAATTTTGAAGAAAAAGAATTTCAACAAATATTATTTTTTTTTTTATTAAAATTTAATTATTTTTTACTAATAAAGAACTTGGTGTCAATTCTGATTAAAAAATGACACAAAGTATATAGTTGACTCGGGAAGCATGTGGCCCTGTGATGAAATATCCATGTCACGGCTGGAGGTGGGGGAAACCCCCAGCCGTGCGGTGCCAGGAGATGGTAGGGTTACCACTTGGCCAAACAACACAGAATTAGGGAGCAGGTCACCTCCTGTTGCGTCCCTAACTCTGACCCTGTCTCCTACCTGCATGGGCCGACCTTGATGGTAGGAGGGCCCATACCCAGGAACCTCGGATCCCTGCTGACCCTCCGCAGATCCCTGACCTAGGAGCTGGGTGAGACGACCTACTCCTCCTTGGCACGGAGGAGCAGGAGTCTCAATGGCCAAGCAACAAGGGGAAACAGAAAACACCTTATGGCAGTGACAGGCAAAATGGAACCAACACATCACTCACCTGCCACAGACAACAAACCCTGGTACCCATGTGCAGGTGCTGCAGTTCTGAACACCAACGGACACAGCACACACCAGACATCACACAGGAACCCAGGACCATAAGCTGCAATAATAAATAAACCCCACACACACCTTCAAAACACCGTGAAACATAGTTTTATGACCAGAAGGGAGGCCCCTACTGGTAGATGGTAATGTACAGGAGGTTGCTCCAGCTATGCCTGGCTGAAAGCAACCTACTGAGCCAAGCCAGAGAACGAGGCTTTATAGGCCTAAGTGGCCACACCCACCGGTCAGAACACACCCAGTGACATCACACACACTGGGAAGAAAATTAACCCTTCCAGCACCACAGGAAAGGGAAAACACCAACTTAAAGGGGAAGTACACACAATACATAACACACATCAACACACTCACCTGTTACCGCCAGCAACGGCATGCGTGGCAACCATGTTCTGGGGAACAGCCAGCAGGCCGAGACCCTGCCACCACATGCACACAGCAACAGACGTTGCCGGGGACAACCGCAGGTGAAGGAAGGTGTCTCCGTGCATACAACACATGACCTAGTGCACCACCAACAGACAAAGGGAGTGCACATAAAACACGTTGCCAAGGGCAACCGCACGCATGCCTGTTATCCGCGGCAACCGCACCTGAGGCAAACCCCTAAGTGCCCCCAGCTGCGGTTGACACAACACCAAAACCGCGGGTAACTGCATGCGGCTCCCAAGGAGTCACGACCATGACCAAGGGTCGTGACAATCCACTTCTACTGGATTGGTTTACACAGCGACCCCCCTTAAGGAGAAGGTGTAGAGGATGGGAGTAGTAGTGACCCTGATGAAGTGTTGTGTTACAGTGTATTCCCTCAGGGCGTTACTCCCTGGGGATCAGAGCAGTGGAATTATAGAACTGAAGAAAAAGGTCAGAGCTCAACGTGACAAATTCTTTTTCACTGAAGTGCAGTATAGAACTTCAAATACTGTACATTCAATAGCAGCAATTTCCAAGTCCAATTCTGGAATCAGAAGGCAGGCTGGATGGCTGCAGTTAAGCACTGAGGTCGGTGCATATCTGCAATAGAAGCAGACCATGCGACTGCTATGGGACCTCGGGGGGGGGGCTGCACGGAATTTACTCTTCTCTTCCACATGAGAAAACACTACATTTTCACACAGTCGTCACTAAGGGAAGCTCAATGCTAAGAAATTATTACAACTTCCATGGTAAATGTATTAATTCCTATTCACTGAGCTCCCCCTAGTGGTGGCTGTAGGCATCCAGGTAGCTTTGTAATAGTAAAGAAGCTGGAGATCCATGACTTTTTCCCAGTTTTCTGGTGTAAAGACAATGAAAAATATGGCATTCAGAATGAGGGCTATATATTTGAAGCACCTGTTCCACTTTTTCCAATATAAAAAACACCCAAAACGAAAATGTATTAGAAATCTGGGACATTGCCCATGTTCTGCATTGCCTGGTAATGATTGATGCACATACACTTTGAAACAACAGGTGTAGGTGCAGGGAGCCCATAATAAATTTAGCTATGGGGCCCTATGAGGGCCATATGCTATGCTATGGGGCCCTATGAGGGCCATATGCTATGCTATGGGGCCCTATGAGATCTGTGTATGCTTCTGGCTGTGTTTGTACTGACATTGTTATGTTCAGGGGAATTAGTAGAACTACAGGTAACAGCACACTGCTAGTCAATTGCACAAAGATATAAGCAAATGCTAAATACAAAATAGCTGCTTGGTGGCCATACTTACTGCAAGGGCAGTTAGAAGCTCGTTGCGCATATAATTGATCAAAAATATGTCGGGCCCATCTACCGGACGACAAGGTGGCTTCTAATCAGATGGGGCCTACTCTAACATGCCTCTCCTGGGCTTACAGCCTACAATCTGGGCCAAGTAGCACCCAGCTATATCCTACAGATGCCTCTCCCAGGCTGTCAGCCTGCAATATGGGCAAAGTAGAATACAGCTGTACAATCTATCTAATTAAAAGCACATGGTAAATGGGCGGTGGTGCACGGTTCAAACTCACCACCAGGAGGCGCCACTCCCCCAGTGGCAGTGACAATAGGGAAGAAAAACAAACGAACCAGCACCTCCATAATAAGTAAATTTGAGAACATAGGTGCACGCTACCTTGGCTGAAACAGAATGGAATTAGTAGAACTACAGGTAACAGCACACCGCTAGTCAATTGCACAAAGATATAAGCAAATGCTAAATAAAAAAATAGCTGCTTGGTGGCCATACTTACTGCAAGGGCAGTTAGAAGCTCTTTGCACATCTAATTGATCAAAAATATGTCGGGCCCATCTACCGGATGACAAGTTTGAACCGTGCACCACCGCTTATTTACCATGTGCTTTTAATTAGATAGATTGTACAGCTTACTGCCCTTGCAGTAAGTATGGCCACCAAGCAGCTATTTTTTTTATTTAGTATTTGCTTGTATCTTTGTGCAATTGACTAGCAGTGTGCTGTTACCTGTAGTTCTACTAATTCCATTGTGTTTCAGCCAAGGTAGCGTGCACCTGCATTCGCAAATTTACTTATTATGGAGGTGCTGGTTCGTTTGTTTTTCTTCCCTATTGCAATGTTCAGAGTGATGGGTGTCTTAGCCATAGTCCCTCACCTTACAGCAGTATCTGTAGATGCTGATTTAGAACTGTTCACACTTCTGTCTTTATCCTCAAGGATTTACTTGAGACTTAATCACTTCAAACTCTATGGAGATTAGATTACAGGAGCAGGAGCTTTACAGGTTGCTTCGTCCCGTCTCTGAGATTACACAGGACCCCCCCTTCCCTATTGGCAGGGATCAGGACCAGCCCACTCCTACCAAGAGAGGAGGAACAGGAATCTTTGCTAACCATTCCTTGCCAGAAGCAAACAGTAAAATACATAATTTTTAGCAATATACCATTTGTAGTACCCCAGGTCTGGGGTACTACATACATTTATACCCCTGACAATTGCAGAAAGACTTCCAGCCCAGATACTCTAGAGTCTAGAGTCGTGTTGGTCGAGCACCAAAGTGCTTGGGTGCTGGAGTAGAACACCTCTACTGAGCACCCGAGCACAATGGAAGTCAATATGAGAACCCGAGCATTAAACCAGGCACCCCCTGCTCTGAAGAGGGGAGGGTGTCTGGTTCACATGAAAAGGTCAGAAATTGATGGAAACACCACCAAAATGGTTTAGGAACAGCATGGGGAGGATGTTTGGATGCATCTTGGACTCCCAGGTCGCTGCTAGGAACGATGTTGTCCGAGTAGTACGCCACTTTACAGACTGACAATAATACGCATAAAACCGAAGATAAAATCGATTTTAGAGGAAAAATTGTTAGGAAACATTCTTTCCTGTATATTTACTTGTATATAAAGTGCAAGTGCTGCCAAAAATTACAAGGAAGAGGCACTCCGATACAACCTGTATATCACATAAAGGAGGGCCTCATTCACATTGTGGTACAATTGTTCAGGTAGTGGGACTCCTACACTCATAAAGCCTATGCACTAAGGGAAAGGGCTGCCAAAAATTACAAGGAACCGGCACTCCAATACACCCTTTATTACACATAAAGGAGGGCATCCTGCACACCCTTGAAAAAATATGATTGCTGGCCTGCTGGTGACCCTCAAAAACATTAGGGGTGAGGGCCCGCTGCTGATCTGACCATATAAAACATTAGGGGTGAGGGCCTGCTGCTGATCTGACCCTCTAAAACATTAGAAGCGAGGGCAGCCTAATAAGCATGTTGATATGATGGAGGAGGAGGAGGACGAGAATAGAAAGATTGAACCATATACCCTTTTTTTGTGGTGGAAGGGGTGCATGGGAATACAGTGTATTCAATACACCATACAAGCCACATTTAGAGTGCCTTTATGTTCATCCGCTTTCCTCTGGTGGAGTAGAGATGTCAGGGGCAATCCAGGCCTTGTTCATTTTTATAAGAGTCAACATGTCAGCATTTTCAGTTGACAGACGGATGCGCTTATCAGTTATTATGCCCCCAGCAGCACTAAATACCCGCTCTGACAAAACGCTGGTGGCAGGGCAGGCCAGCACCTCCAAGGCATAGAGCGCCAGTTTGTGCCACGTGTCCAGCTTAGACACCCAATAGTTGTAAGGCACAGAGGGATCATTGAGGACGCTGACGCGGTCTGCTACCTACTTCTTCACCATCTTCCAAAATTTTTCCCTCCTTGTGACACTAGGCTTCACATCAGGTTGCTGGTGGGGTGTCATAAAACTGTCCCAGGCCTTGGAAAGTGTTGCTATGCCCCTGTTGGAACTGCTGTGTTTTCCCCTCGTTGCCCCTTCTCGGTTGCCAAGGAACTGCGTACTCTGCCGCCAGCGTTGTCAGATGGAAATTTTTGGAGCAATTTTTCCACAAGGACCTTCTGGTATTGCACCATTTTGCTCGTCCTCTCCACTACAGGAATGAGAGATGAGAAGTTCTCTTTGTAGCGGGGGTCGAGAAGGGTGAACAAGCAGTAATCGGTGTTGTCCAAAATGCGTAAAACGCGAGGGTCATGGGAAAGGCAGCCTAACATAAAGTCAGCCATGTGTGCCAGAGTCCCAACAGGAAAGATTTTGCTGTCCTCATCAGGAGAATCACTCTCAATCTCCTCATCCACTTTCTCCTCTTCTACCCATCCACGCTGAACAGATGGAATAAAAAACTTCCATGGGTACTACCCTCTGTAGCAGAGATTACCGTCTCCTGCTCCTCCACCTCATCATCCATTTTGAGCTGAGAAGACGAACTGAGGGTGGTCTGGCTGTAGTGTCCCACCAGGTAAAGGTGGGCACTGCACAGGTTAATGTGTTGCATTGCATTAAATGTCATGTGCATGTTTTTCCCTGTATTATCTGGGTGTCAGGCCTGTCAGGGTGTAGTTTAGCCTCCCAGACGTTAGAGGGAGCTAGAGAGCCCTAGCTACATATAGGAAGGCCCAGACAGGGAAGTGTTAGTGTATTCCAGGGGACTAGAGGAGTCACCTCGTCCACCTGAAGCTCCTGAGGCTAGGATCAGCTCAGTAGAGACACCCCAGTTGAAGGATCCAACCTCCTGGGAGAAGCTTACAGTTACCCACCTGAAAGGAGGAGGCGTCCCAGGGTAAGCCAAGTGCCCCTGATAGGCAGAAGAACTTAGGAACCATTGCAAGCAGTATAATACCTGAGGAAGGAAGTAACCAATGATATAAGCCACCCTTTTAGGCATCCGGGCCTTGGGAGATATTAAGCCAGAGCAGGAGTTCTATAAAGGACAGTGTACAGTGATTCTGTGGAAGGTACAACCTGCTGCTGAGTGCTTGTGGAATTTACCCTCAGTGTAACTTGCATGACTATTGCCTGCCATACTTGTGAATAAGCCCCTTTTGTGGAACTGTAATACAGAGTCTGTGCTACACCTGCTGTATAAAGTTGGATTGTCCAGTAAAGTTTATGTTTGGTTCATTGCATACTTGTGTACCTTCATCTTTCCAACCACCAACCGGCGTGCCACCGTCCAAAGGCACTGGTGTCACGAATACCACAGGGACCTTGCCCCAGGCACACAAAATACCTGTAACATCCAGGGCACCTCAACTACCATCAGGCCTGGTCCCTATCTACAGAGCGTGCCCCAGAGGAACGGTGTCTACCTCTCCTTCACTGCCACGCGCCTGCCCAGGGTTCCTCCAAATATAGTGAGTACCCTCGATTGCCCATAACTGTGACCTCACTTCGTCATACCCTGCAGGTCTGGCGTGTTGCATAAATTGGCGTCACGAACAGGATACGAATATTCCTGCGCCATAGCGGATTTAAGAACTGTGTGCTGAAAATTATCTTAAAGTGACAAGCCCTAATTATTTTATTGCAAATTGCTGGGCCAAAGTGAACTGTAATAATTGCGGTGTGAAGATTGCATTGTATGGACTATTTTCTGCCGATTTGAGTCACCGCTTGCTGTCAGTGAATAGACAGCCATATTGCTCATTTAACCTGATCGGATTACAAGTGCGCCTCGTGGAGCTGTTTGGCGCGAAAAAGAGGACTTTGGCGCGAAAAGAATCAGGCAGAGCCATCGCCCAGCCAACCAGGAAGAAGAACCCCGCCCACCGGAGTCCCGAAGCTACGAGAGGCCGCGCCTACCTGCTGACGCGGTACGCAAGACGTCCGACACCCGTAGCTGCGCATCTCGCGAGACTTGGAGCGAGCACCACCGGAGTGAGTACTGACTTTAAAAACTGTTACCGGCTTCTCCGCTTACCTGTCTGGAAGCTCCCCGACCCCTGCCAAGCCACCGGAGGGATCCCCGCTAGTCGTGAAAGACTTGTCTAAAAAAAAAAAAAAAAAGTTTAAGTTACTACCATAGCCGCTCCGGTCCGCTCCGCTACATTTAAAGGGCCATACCCACCTAGCAACACCATGTCTGCGGTTGAGGAAATCGCACAGGCAGCCCCAGTCGTGCCTGCCGAAGTACCCGCAGCCGACTCTGGGGCCCCTGCCGCCGCGGCACCGCCAAGCCTGATGCCGCTAACCATGCCATACTATTTCGGGGCCCCCTGGTTCCCACGTTATTCAGGGGAAGCCCACAAGTTAAAAGACTTTAAGGAACAAATTCTGGCTCTGTTCCGGCTTTATCCCATCAATGCTGAGCAGCAAATGGAGATCCTCTTAGCTCAATTAGAAGGGGCCGCCCGCAGGGAAGTAATGTCATGGCCCCGTTCTGAGAAAAATAGCCTGGAACAGATCTTTGAACGTTTGGGCACCACGTTTGAAGCCAGAACGGTGTCAGAAGTTAAAATGCGTTTTTTCAGCAGAAAACAGCAACCTGGAGAGTCGCTCCGTGATTTTGCCCTGTCTTTACAGGAGACGCTGAGAGCTGTAGTCCAAGTGGATCCTAAAGAAGCTGAGGACCAGGACCGGACTCTTAGAGAGCAATTCATTGCAGGCATAAGTACGGAACATTTAAAGGGCCAGCTGCGGATGTTGTCAGCTCAACACCCTCACTGTACATTCTTGGATTTTAAAGAATTGGCCATCAGCATACTAGGCCAGAACCCTGCTCCAGGGCCAGCAACCTTCCCTGAACCCCAGGCTTGTCAGCCAAAGAATATTAATGTGGGGTCTGCAGGAGTCAGTCAAGCCACCCAAGCTCCAGTCACGGATGTAGTGGCAGCATTAATGGAGCAAGTGAACTATCTTACTCTAAGTCTGGAGAAGGTGTGCAAAAAGATAGAGGAGTGGGAGAGACCGTTATTACTAGAAGATAAGGATCCCCTTCCTCCCAGGCTCCCACCTGCATATGGAGATGTGTATCCAAAAGAGCCTGATGGGCGACTGAAGTACCGACCCAGAAGTAGAAAACAGCCTGTCTGCCAACATTGCAAGAAATATGGACATACCGAATCCATGTGCTGGCAGTTAAACGACTAACCCCTGAGGCAGAGGACCGCCCCTTGGGAGGTAGAACAGAAGGTCCAAAGGATCCAAACTGGATGCCTAAGTATGTCGGGTCCCGTCCGAAAATTAAGATATGTATCAACGGGATACCCTTTGAAGCCCTGTTGGACACCGGGTCACAGGTCACCACCATTCAACGACCTGCCTTTGACAAGTTCTGGGATCCAAGTCTCCTCACCCAGCCACCAGAGTCCTGGCTAGATATTATCGCTAGCAACGGTAAGCCAGTGAAAGTGCATGGGTATTGGGAACCTACTCTTCAGGTGGGAGAAGCCACCCTGCCACAGCAAGGCGTGATTGTGGTACAAGCCGGAGGTAAAGGAGGACACCCCGTGATCTTAGGGACTAATGTTCTTAAAAATTGTTACTCCGAAGTGCTTGAAGCATTGAACCAAACCATATCATCCGCCTCACCTGCTTCCAGAAGAGTTATTCAGAAAACTATTAGCGTGCTGTGCGCTCAACAAAGGTTCGCCAACAAGAAAGGAGAAATTTGCACTGTCCGGATCCGGGATAACCGGCCGGTGGTTTTGCCTCCAAATTCCCAGATCATCCTGTGGTGCCGTGCTGTATTAGGGATCCAGGGCCAGGACTATCAAGCCCTAGTGGAACCTATTCCTATTAAGGATCATCCTTTCGTACGGACAGTCAAGAGCATGGTGACCGTGTCCCAAGGTAAAGTGCCTGTTCGTTTAATCAACTTTGGTGATCATCCCGTTACCCTCTTTAAACATTGCCCCGTTGCTCAGCTTTTACAGGTGTCCTTCCAGGATGTGATCCGTCTGCCTGCCGCGGAGGCGTTCCAGACCGCGCAGAGCAGCAGTACCCCTACGGCATCCTGGTGGGAAGAACTACATGTGGGGAACGAATCCACCCCAAAGGAGCAAATAGAGGGGGTCCTGAAGCTGGTGAAGGAGCACCACCAGGCTTTCAGCAAACACTCCACAGACTATGGAGAGGTCAGTGTGATCAAACATACCATACCCACTGGCTCTCACCCTCCTATTAAGGAGAGGCACAGACCCATACCACCTACTACCTATCAGTCTGTGAAAGAGATGATAAAAGAGATGAAAGACTCTAACATAATCCGGGACAGCCATAGTCCCTGGGCTGCGCCCCTAGTACTTGTTCGAAAAAAAGATGGCGGCATAAGGTTCTGCGTGGATTACAGGAAAATTAATCAAATCACCTACAAGGATGCATATCCATTGCCACGCATCGAGGAGTCCTTGACTGCCCTGGGGTCATCAGCCTATTTCTCCACCTTGGACTTAACCAGCGGGTACTGGCAGGTACCCATGGCCCGAGAAGATCGAGAAAAGACTGCTTTTACTACACCTATGGGCCTGTTTGAATTTAATTATATGCCGTTTGGACTGTGTAATGCTCCAGGGACGTTCCAGAGGCTGATGGAACGTTGTTTAGGCCATAGGAATTTTGAGACGGTGTTATTATACCTGGATGACGTCATTATATACTCCAAGACGTATGAGGACCATCTAAAGCACCTGGGTGAGGTGTTTCAAGTTCTTTCTAAATATGGCCTCAAAATCAAGCCATCCAAGTGCCACCTGCTGAAACCAGCCGTCAGATATCTCGGGCACATTGTCAGTGCCGAAGGAGTACAGCCTGACCCTGACAAACTTGCGGCTGTCCGTAACTGGCCTACTCCTACGACCGTGAAAGAGGTGAGAAGCTTTCTCAGTTTTGCAGGGTACTATAGGCGATTCATCCCGCATTTCGCACAAATTGCGGATCCCATCCAGGAACTCTTGAGGGGGCATCCAAAGAAGAGCCCAAAGACTCCTATTCCTGTTGAATGGAATGAAGAGCGGGAAATTGCCTTCCAACTCCTAAAGCAGAAGTTGACTGAACCCCCTGTTCTGGGTTACCCAGACTATCAGAAGCCATTCCACCTCTACACAGATGCCAGTAAAAGAGGCCTGGGGGCCGTGTTGGCTCAAGTGCAAGATAACAAAGAAAGGGTGATTGCCTATGCCAGCAGATCCCTGAAGGGAGCTGAAAAGAACGACCAGAATTACAGTTCTTTCAAGCTGGAGTTTCTTGCCTTAGTGTGGGCTGTGACCGAAAAGTTTAAGGACTATCTCGCTGCCACACCGTTTGTTGCCTTCACAGATAATAATCCCCTGGCACATCTGAATACAGCCAAATTAGGGGCACTGGAGCAAAGGTGGGCCTCCCGCCTGGCCAACTATGATTTTACCGTGAAGTACCGGGTAGGCCGCTCCAATGAGAACGCTGATGCTCTGTCACGACTCCCCACTACAGAAGCCCCAGATGAACTGAAAGATGCCTGGGAAGAGGTGGAGATGCCAGCGTTTTATAACAAATTTACCCAGCAGGATAATATACGTACTGAAGTTTCCCCTGCTGCTGATCCTTCCTCATCAGATGGTCCTGAGTCCAGAGGCGATCAAGAAAGATGGATTAAGCTCCAGTCCGAAAGTAGAGTCCTCGGTGAACTGCTCGACTTCCTTACCAGTGGAAAAGTCCCTGAGAGGATCCGCAGGAAGAGTGCAGACCCAGAGCTAGTGAGACTGTGGAAACATCGCCATCAACTATTCCTTCAAAAGGGCCTGTTGCTCAGGAGGAGTCTGGATCCAGTGTCCTATGATAGAGTGTATCAAATTCTCCTGCCACGCCGGGATGCCAGCCTGGTGCTGGATATGTATCACAACCAGTCCGGACACTTCGGTGTGCAAAAGACTGAGGCCACCATTCGCAGAAGATTCTATTGGATCGGGATGAGAGAAGATATCGAGAAATGGTGCCGAGAATGCACTGCCTGTGCTGTGGGGCGAACTGAACGCCATGACCAGAGGGCGCCTCTCCATCCCATCGTAAGTAAGGCACCTTTAGAACTTGTTGCCATTGATCATGTAAAGTTAGAGCCGAGTCGCTCAGGGTATACATATGCCATGACTATAATTGATCACTTCACTAAGTTTGTCGTAGCAGTGCCTGTGAAAGACCTGACAGCAAAGACCACAGCGGAGGCGTTCTGGAAGCATTTCCTGTTGCCCTACGGTTGCCCAGAAAGGATCCTCACCGATCAAGGGTCCGCATTTGAGTCACAGCTGTTCCATGAGATGTGCCTGCTACACAACTGCCAGAAGGTCCGGACCACCGCCTATCATCCGCAAGGTAACGGACTCTGTGAGAAAATGAATAAGACTCTCATTGAAATGCTGAGAGCAGTACCCCCTGAGACGAGGGGAGATTGGCCTACTTTGTTGCCGCAGCTTATGTACACTTACAACAACACCATCCACTGTTCCACCGGTTATACCCCGTTCTATTTGATGTTCGGCCGACAAGGGAGATTGCCTGCGGACCACTCCCTAGGGGTACAAGTGCCGGATGAGATCAACCCCCTGCCCAAGACTGACTGGGTAGTGGAGCACCAAAGGCGTCTCCTTAATGCTAAGGAGATTGTCCAAGAACGGATGGAGATTGTCCGAGAAAGGCAGCAGAAAGACTTTGACCAGACTGCCCATGCGGGACCCCTGGCTCTGGGAGACAAGGTATGGTTGAAAAACAACCACCGGACCAGCAAGTTGGACAGCAAATGGGAAAGGATTCCCTATCTTATCACTGCCATACCTAATGCTGCGGCCCACATTTACCAGATCTCCAGGGAAGGAAAAGGTCCCCAAGTTGTTCACAGGAACCGCCTCAAGCCCTGTATAGAAGGAGAACCAGCGGCGGAGGAGATGGAACCCGAGCCTACTGAGGAAGAGTTGCCGGCTCCACCTATGGACCCCATGCAGGCTGTGGAGAACTTAATCCATGATAAAGAGCCGCTCCACTGGGCCCTCACGCCTTGGTTGAATCTATTGGTTCCTGCTCCTGTTCCTGTTAGCCCTCAGCCTCCTGAAGAAGCTCCAGAGGCAATGGGCTCCTCTGACATTCCTGAGGCCAGGCAGGAAGAATCCCTGCCAGTAAGGAGGTCTACCCGTTCTACCAGGGGGCATCGTCCTGTGAGGTTTGTGGACTACGTTATGGGACCAGGTAGCCCCTCACGGGAAACCCCTGTTTAACCGTTGCAAGCCTGGGTACGGACTCATGTTATTCTTTGAGCCTCCAAGGACTTATGTTTACCTATATCTTATATGGACTATCCTGGTTTATTGACACGCTGTGCCAGGTCAGCGCCCCTGTTCCCATTGTTTTATCCTGAGAGAAGAGAACGACGCCCCCTTGTCATCACTCCTTTCAGTGCATTTATTAATTGTTACATTGTTAATGTGGTGAATATTGCATATGTATGTTCTCTGTTATCTTTCAGGTTGCCGCTTCCAGATGGGCGGACCCGCCATGTTGCGCCGAGGACGGGCAACGTTATAGCGTGGGGGTATGTAGTGTCCCACCAGGTAAAGGTGGGCACTGCACAGGTTAATGTGTTGCATTGCATTAAATGTCATGTGCATGTTTTTCCCTGTATTATCTGGGTGTCAGGCCTGTCAGGGTGTAGTTTAGCCTCCCAGACGTTAGAGGGAGCTAGAGAGCCCTAGCTACATATAGGAAGGCCCAGACAGGGAAGTGTTAGTGTATTCCAGGGGACTAGAGGAGTCACCTCGTCCACCTGAAGCTCCTGAGGCTAGGATCAGCTCAGTAGAGACACCCCAGTTGAAGGATCCAACCTCCTGGGAGAAGCTTACAGTTACCCACCTGAAAGGAGGAGGCGTCCCAGGGTAAGCCAAGTGCCCCTGATAGGCAGAAGAACTTAGGAACCATTGCAAGCAGTATAATACCTGAGGAAGGAAGTAACCAAGGATATAAGCCACCCTTTTAGGCATCCGGGCCTTGGGAGATATTAAGCCAGAGCAGGAGTTCTATAAAGGACAGTGTACAGTGATTCTGTGGAAGGTACAACCTGCTGCTGAGTGCTTGTGGAATTTACCCTCAGTGTAACTTGCATGACTATTGCCTGCCATACTTGTGAATAAGCCCCTTTTGTGGAACTGTAATACAGAGTCTGTGCTACACCTGCTGTATAAAGTTGGATTGTCCAGTAAAGTTTATGTTTGGTTCACTGCATACTTGTGTACCTTCATCTTTCCAACCACCAACCGGCGTGCCACCGTCCAAAGGCACTGGCGTCACGAATACCACAGGGACCTTGCCCCAGGCACACAAAATACCTGTAACATCCAGGGCACCTCAACTACCATCAGGCCTGGTCCCTATCTACAGAGCGTGCCCCAGAGGAACGGTGTCTACCTCTCCTTCACTGCCACGCGCCTGCCCAGGGTTCCTCCAAATATAGTGAGTACCCTCGATTGCCCATAACTGTGACCTCACTTCGTCATACCCTGCAGGTCTGGCGTGTTGCATGGCTCTCACCCTGTGTACTGTCTTCCCCTATTTCTACCTCTAAGGCCGAATGCACACGGGCGTGTTTCACAGCCGTGAGCGGTCCGTGGTAACACGGCCTGGATTCCGGCTGCGAGCAGGAGCGCATGGCATCATTGGTTGCTATGACGCCGTGCGCTTCATGCCGCCGCTGTACAACAGTATCACACTCGTACGAGTGTATTACTGTAGTACAGCGGCGGCATCAAGCGCACGGCGTCATAGCAACCAGTGACGCTGTGCACTCCTGCTCGGAGCCGGAATCCAGGCCGTGTTACCACGGACCGCTCACGGCTGTGAAACACGCCCGTGTGCATTCGGCCTAACACATGCAAAGTGTCGGCCTTAATTGTGAGCAGCGAGCGTTTCAGTAGACACAGAAGTTGGATGGTTACGCTGATAATAGCGTTATTGCCGCTCACCATCTGTGTTGATTCCTCAAAGTTGAGTAAAACCTCACAGAGATCAGACATCCATGCCCACTCGTCGCTTGTGAAGAGCGGAAGCTGACTGGAAAGGCGACGACCATGTTGCAGCTGGTATTCCACTACTGCCCTCTGCTGCTCACAAAGCCTGGCCAACATGTGGAAAGTGGAGTTCCAGTGCGTGCTCACGTCGCACAACAGTCGGTGTGCTGGCAATTGCCAGCACTGCGGCGCACCTTCACCAGTAGCTCAGGCAAATTGGGGTAGGTTTTGAGAAACCGCTGAACCACTAGGTTGAACACGTGGACTAGGCATGGTATGTATGTGAGATTGCCAAGCTCCAAAGAGGCCATTATCAGACACAAACATGCCTGGTTCTAGGTTGAGTGGCGAGAGCCACAGCTCAGTCTGGTCATTTATCCCCTGCCACAGCTCTGCGGATGTGCTAGCTGATGGTGTTTGCGAAGGTCCAGGTGCAGGGCGGGAGGCATCTGTGCCTGTGCCTTCGACAGGGAATTGGCCAGCACGTAACACAGGGGAAGAGGAGGCAGTGGTGTGACCCGCAGACCCAGATTGTGGACCCAGGCGTTTGGCCTACCTATTAGGGTGCTTTGATGTCATGTGGCGGATCATGATGGTGGTGGTGAGGTTGCTAGTGTTCACACCCCTGCTCATTTTGGTACGGCACAGGTTGCAAATGACAATTCTTTTATCGTCCTCACTTTCCTCAAAAAAGCGCCAGACTGCGGAACACCTACCCCTTGGCAGGAGAGATTGCCACAAGGGGTGCTCCGGGGAACAGTTGCGGGCCTGTTTGGTGTAGCCCGCCTTCTCTCTTTTGCTACCCCACTGTCTCTTCCAGCCTGTTGCGGTGCTGCGGATCCCTCCCCCTCTGTACTGCTGTCCTAGCCCGGCTTTCCACCTTCCCAAGTTGGGTCCGTGACTTCATCGTCAAGCACTTCCTCTTCCACTTCCTCACTCTGGTTATTGACAACTGTGTCTCATCCTCATCATACACTAATTGCGGTTGACTTATTGGCAACTGTGTCTCATCATCATCCACCTTGTGAAACACTAATTGCGATTCCCCACCGTCATCTTCTTCTGACTATGGATGCTCCAGAGTTTGGGAATCAGGGCACAAGATGTACTCATTTCCCTCTTCAAGCGGGCTTGGTGAGAGGCCCTAATTATGGAATGGTGATGAAAACAGCTCCTCGGAATATCCGAGTGTGGGATCCCAGACTCTCCATAGTGGGAGGAAGGAGGATCAGGGTGAGGATTGGGTTGACCAGACTCTTGGCTACTGAGACTGGACTACATGGAAGACAGGGTGGTGCTTAACCGACTGGAAGCACTTTCTGCTGCAATCCAACCGACCACCTGGTCGCACTGGTCTGACTTCGAGAGTGGTGTCCTGCGCCGCCCTGCAAACTGGGACATGAAGCTAGGTATCGTGGATGAGTGTGTTTCTTGTGCTCTGGCAGCAGGCACAGTTTCACCGCGCCCAGGGCCACGGGCTCTGCGTGCACCTCAGCATCACAGCCACTTCCCTGTCCCTTACTGCTCGCTTAGCTCATATTAAATGGTATATCTGCTTGCAAGTATGTCACACGTACAGTAGCGCAGGTTTTGTAAGTGTATGCGCAAATAAAGTACACTGAATGTCACTGATAGTTTTAGGATGTGCAAACGTTATACAGGAGGCAAGTAATGACGCTGTCACCAGCGGCTAATAAAAAATTACACTGAATTAATGTCACTGATATTTTGGATACAGGAGATGTAGCGCAGGTAATGTCACTGCCACCAGCAGCAAAAAAATTAGACTGATTGCCACTGATATTTTGGATACGCAAACGTTACACAGGAGATGTAGCGCAGGTAATGTCACTGTCCGCAGCGGACACACTGGATGTCACAGATATTTTTAGGCTGCGCACACTTTACACAGGAGATGTAGAGCAGATAATGTCGCTGTCTGCAGCGGCCAAACAATTGCAAGCTATTTAGCGCAGGTTGCGCTAATAACATATATATTGCTGTCAGACACAAGTATAGTCCTTAACCGCCTCCGGACCGCCTAACGCAGATCTGCGGTCCGGAGGCGGCAGCCCTGCGCACAACGACGCATATACGCGTCATCTCGCGAGGGCCGGGATTTCCTGTGAACAGGCGCGCGCGCTCACAGGAACGGAAGGTAAGCGAGTGGATATCCAGCCTGCCAGCGGCGATCGCTCGCTGGCAGGCTGGAGATCTGATTTTTTTAACCCCTAACAGGTATATTAGACGCTGTTTTGATAACAGCGTCTAATATACCTGCTACCTGGTCCTCTGGTGGTCCCTTTTGTTAGGATCGACCACCAGAGGACACAGGTAGGTCAGTAAAGTCGCACCAAACACCACACTACACTACACCCACCCCCGTCACTTATTAACCCCTTATTAACCCCTTATGAACCCCTGATCACCCATGATCACCCCATATACACTCCCTGATCACCCCCTGTCATTGATCACCCCCCTGTAAGCCTCCATTCAGACGTCCGTATGATTTTTACGGATCCATGGATACATGGATCGGATCCGCAAAACACATGCGGACATCTGAATGGAGCCTTACAGGGGGGTGATCAATGACAGGCGGGTGATCACCCATATACACTCCCTGATCACCCCCTGTCATTGATCACCCCCCTGTCATTGATCACCCCCCTGTCATTGATCACCCCCCTGTAAGGCTCCATTCAGACGTCCGCATGTGTTTTGCGGATCCGATCCATGTATCCATGGATCCGTAAAAATCATACGGACGTCTGAATGGAGCCTTACAGGGGGGTGATCAATGACAGGGGGGTGATCACCCATATACACTCCCTGATCACCCCCTGTCATTGATCACCCCCCTGTAAGGCTCCATTCAGACGTCCGTATGATTTTTACGGATCCATGGATACATGGATCGGATCCGCAAAACACATGCGGACGTCTGAATGGAGCCTTACAGGGGGGTGATCAATGACAGGCGGGTGATCACCCATATACACTCCCTGATCACCCCCTGTCATTGATCACCCCCCTGTAAGGCTCCATTCAGACGTCCGCATGTGTTTTGCGGATCCGATCCATGTATCCATGGATCCGTAAAAATCATACGGACGTCTGAATGGAGCCTTACAGGGGGGGTGATAAATGACAGGGGGGTGATCACCCTGATCACCCCCTGTCATTGTTCACCCCCCTGTAAGGCTCCATTCAGACGTCCGTATGTGTTTTGCGGATCCGATCCATGTATCCGTAAAAATCATACGGACGTCTGAATGGAGCCTTACAGGGGGGGTGATCAATGACAGGGGGGTGATCACCCATATACACTCCCTGATCACCCCCTGTCATTGATCACCCCCCTGTAAGGCTCCATTCAGACGTCCGTATGTGTTTTGCGGATCCGATCCTTGTATCCATGGATCCGCAAAAATCATACGGACGTCTGAATGGAGCCTTACAGGGGGGTGATCAATGACAGGGGGTGATGAGGGAGTCTATATGGGTGATCACCCCCCTGTCATTGATCACCCCCCTGTCATTGATCACCCCCCCCCCCCCTGTAAGGCTCCATTCAGACATTTTTTTGGCCTAAGTTAGCGGAAATATATATATATTTTTTTTGTTTTTTCTTACAAAGTCTCATGTTCCACTAACTTGTGTCAAAAAATAAAATCTCACATGAACTCGCCATACCCCTCACGGAATCCAAATGCGTAAACATTTTTAGACATTTATATTCCAGACTTCTTCTCACGCTTTAGGGCCCCTAAAAAGCCAGGACAGTATAAATACCCCACATGTGACCCCATTTCGGAAAGAAGACACCCCAAGGTATTCCGTGAGGGGCATATTGAGTCCATGAAAGATTGAAATTTTTGTCCTAAGTTAGCGGAAAGTGAGACTTTGTGAGAAAAAAAACAAAAAAAATCAATTTCCGCTAACTTATGCAAAAAAAAAAAAAATTCTATGAACTCGCCATGCCCCTCATTGAATACCTTGGGGTGTCATCTTTCCAAAGTGGGGTCACATGTGGGGTATTTATACTGCCCTGGCTTTTTAGAGGCCCTAAAGCGTGAGAAGAAGTCTGGGATCCAAATGTCTAAAAATGCCCACCTAAAAGGAATTTGGGCACCTTTGCGCATCTAGGCTGCAAAAAAAGTGTCACACATCTGGTATCGCCGTACTCAGGAGAAGTTGGGCAATGTGTTTTGGGGTGTCATTTTACATATACCCATGCTGGGTGAGAAAAATATCTTGGTCAAATGCCAACTTTGTATAAAAAAATGGGAAAAGTTATCTTTTGCCAAGATATTTCTCTCACCCAGCATGGTTATATGTAAAATGACACCCCAAAACACATTCCCCAACTTCTCCTGAGTACGGCGATACCAGATGTGTGACACTTTTTTGCAGCCAAGGTGGGCAAAGGGGCACATATTCCAAAGAGCACCTTTCGGATTTCACAGGCCATTTTTTACAGATTTTGATTGCAAGGTACTTCTCACACATTTGGGCCCCTAAATTGCCAGGGCAGTATAACTACGCCACAAGTGACCCCATTTTGGAAAGAAGACACCCCAAGGTATTCCGTGAGGGGCACGGCGAGTTCCTAGAATTTTTTATTTTTTGTCACAAGTTAGCGGAAAATGATGATTTTTCTTTTTTTTTCTTTTTTCCTTACAAAGTCTCATATTCCACTAACTTGCGACAAAAAATAAAAAATTCTAGGAACTCGCCATGCCCCTCACGGAATACCTTGACACCCCAAGGTATTCCGTGAGGGGCATGGCGAGTTCCTCGAATTTTTTATTTTTTGTCGCAAGTTAGTGGAATATTAGACTTTGTAAGGAAAAAAAAAAATTTAAATAAAATCATCATTTTCCGCTAACTTGTGACAAAAAATAAAAAGTTCTATGAACTCACTATGCCCATCAGCGAATACCTTAGGGTGTCTACTTTCCGAAATGGGGTTATTTGTGGGGGTTTTCTACTGTTTGGGCATTGTAGAACCTCAGGAAACATGACAGGTGCTTAGAAAGTCAGAGCTGCTTCAAAAAGCGGAAATTCACATTTTTGTACCATAGTTTGTAAACGCTATAACTTTTACCCAAACCATTTTATTTTTGCCCAAACATTTTTTTTTTTATCAAAGACATGTAGAACAATAAATTTAGCGAAAAATTTATATATGGATGTCGTTTTTTTTGCAAAATTTTACAGCTGAAAGTGAAAAATTTCATTTTTTTGCAAAAAAATTGTTAAATTTCGATTAATAACAAAAAAAGTAAAAATGTCAGCAGCAATGAAATACCACCAAATGAAAGCTCTATTAGTGAGACGATTAGGAGGTAAAATTCATTTGGGTGGTAAGTTGCATGACCGAGCGATAAACGGTGAAAGTAGTGTAGTGCCGAAGTGTAAAAAGTGGCCTGGTCATTAAGGGGGTTTTAGCTAGCGGGGCTGAAGTGGTTAAAAGGACTTTTGGGTCTCTAACAAGTTTTTGCAATTTAGTGCAGGTTGCACTAAAATATATATATATTGCTGCCACACACAATATTCCTTAAAAAGACATTCGGATCTATAACAAGTATAAAAACTAAAATATTGCTCTTTCACTCCCTACACTATCTCTCCCTTCTGCTCTCCAGGTCTCACTGACTAATACTGAAGCGAACCACTTGTCATTGGTTGCTTTATAGCACCCGATGACGCGTTCCGGCCAGCCAATCACTGTAATGCCAGCAGTCAACATGTCTACGGCATTACAGTGAATGGCAGTACTTACCTGCCCAGCCAACAAACATGCGGGGAGGAGACTCGAGCATCGAGCTTGAGCACATGCGGTATTCGAGCATGCTCACCCAACACTACTCTAGACTCTAAAATGACAGGTATAGGTATAGTATTTAGCACCTGTCCTCATGCTTCATTTTTAAGGACTGTCAGCCATATTAGCTTAGGCTACTTTCTTGGACGGATACATTCAGATAATACATCCGTCGTGAACAGATCCGTTTGTATTATCCTTAACATAGCCAAGATGGATCAGTCTTGAACACCATTGAAAGTCAATAGAGGACAGATCAGTTTTCTATTGTGCCAGATTGTGTCAGGATCCGTTTGGCTTAGTTTCGTCAGACGGACACCAAAACGCTGCAAGCAGCGTTTTGGTGTCCGTCTCCAAAGCGGAATGGAGTCTGATCGGAGGCAAACTGATGCATTCTGAGCAGATCCTTTTCCATTCAGAATGCATTAGGGCAAAACTGATCCATTTTGGACCGCGTGTGAGAGCCCTGAAGGGATCTCACAAACGGAAACCCAAGCACCAGTGTGAAAGTAGTAATTGTGTTATTTTACTGTCATGTGGTCACCCAGATGATCCCTCTCTCAGGTCTCTATGTGCAGAGATATGTTAGACTAAATCTATGGATGGAGAGGGATCTACGTGACCATTTATCTATAGTTTTCAATCATTATGTGCCAGAGAGGCCTTCAAAATAATGTCATTACCAGTCTAGCAGGTATTGCAACTAATTCAGGTCCACATCCACCCCAAGGTAAGGTGAAATCATCGATAACTGTATATTCGGAACATTCTGAGTGGGAAAATGAATGGACTTCTAGGACCTCAGCCGATTAGCTTCATGAAGAGAATGCTCTGGTTAATGTTGAGGCCTCTCCCGAAGCCATGTAACTTCATGTTCACTGGTCATGTGGCCTAGTTGCTGCTCAGTCCCATTCAAGTGAATGTGGCTGAGCTGCAATACCGAGCACAACCACTATACAATGGACAGCTGCAAGGAGGTCGCGGCGTTCACAGGAGCAGCACAGCCTCCTCAAACAGCTGATCAGTGGTGGTGTCAGGTGTTGGATCCTGCTGATCTGATATTGATGGTCTATCCTGAGAATACGGTCAGGTCCATAAATATTAGGACACCAACACAATTCTACCATTGTTGGCTCTATACACCACCACAATAGATTTGAAATGAAACAAACAAGATGTGCTTTACCTGCAGACTGTCAGCTTTACTTGCAGACTGTGAGCTGTAATTTGAGGGCATTTACATCCAAATCAGGTGAACGGTGCAGGAATTACAACAGTTTGCATATGTGCCTCCCACTTGTTAAGGAACCAAAAGTAATGGGACAATTGGCTTCTCAGCTGTTCCATGGCCGGTGCGTGTTATTCCCTCATTATCCCAATTACAATGAGCAGATAAAAGGTCCAGAGGTCATTTCCAGTCTGCTATTTGCATTTGGAATCTGTTGCTGTCAACTCTCAATAAGATATCCAAAGAGCTGTCACTATCAGTGAAGCAATCATTAGGCTGAAAAAACACAACGAACCCATCAGAGAGATAGCAAAAACATTAGGCGAGGCCAAAACAACTGTTTGGAACATCCTTAAAAAGCAGGAACGCACCGGTGAGCTCAGCAACACCAAAAGACCCGGAAGACCACAGAAAACAACTGTGGTGGATGACCGAAGAATTAGTTCCCTGGTGAAGAAAACACCCTTAACAACAGTTGGCCAGATCAAGAACACTCTCCAGGAGGTGGGTGTATGTGTGTCAAAGTCAACAATCAAGAGAAGACTTCACCAGAGTGAATACAGAGGGTTCACCACAAGATGGAAACCATTGATGAGCCTCAAAAACAGGAAGGCCAGATTAGAGTTTGCCAAACGACATCTAAAAAAGCCTTCACAGTTCTGGAACAACATCCTATGGACAGATGAGACCAAGATCAACTTGTACCAGAGTGATGGGAAGAGAAGAGTATGGAGAAGGAAAGGAACTGCTCATGGTCCTAAGCATACCACCTCATCAGTGAAGCATGGTGGTGGTAGTGTCATGGCGTGGGCATGTATGGCTGCCAATGGAACTGGTTCTCTTGTATTTATTGATGATGTGACTGCTGACAAAAGCAGCAGGATGAATTCTGAAGTGTTTCGGGCAATATTATCTGCTCCTATTCAGCCAAATGCTTCAGAACATATTGGGCGGCGCTTCACAGTGCAGATGGACAATGACCCAAAGCATACTGCAAAAGCAACCAAAGAGTTTTTTAAGGGAAAGAAGTGGAATGTTCTGCAATGGCCGAGTCAATCACCAAACCTGAATCCGATTGAGCATTTCACTTGCTGAAAACAAAACTAAAGGGAAAATGCCCCAAGAACAAGCAGGAACTGAAGACAGTTGCAGTAGAGGCCGGGCAGAGCATCACCAGGGAGGAAACCCAGCGTCTGGTGATGTCTATGCGTTCCAGACTTTAGGCTGTAATTGACTGCAAAGGATTTGCAACCAAGTATTAAAAAGTGAAAGTTTGATTTATGATTATTATTCTGTCCCATTACTTTTGGTCCCTTAACAAGTGGGAGGCACAGATGCAAACTGCTGTAATTCCTGCACCGTTCACCTGATTTGGATGTAAATACCCTCAAATTACAGCTGACAGTCTGCAGGTAAAGCACATCTTGTTGTTTCATTTCAAATCCACTGTGGTGGTGTATAGAGCCAGAAATGTTAGAATTGTGTCGATGTCCCAATATTTATGGACCCGACTGTAAGTCATCATCAGAATAAAACACCAGGAAAGCCCCTTTAAGGTACACAAAGTTGAAACACAAGTAATCCTGAGAAATGGACTGTTCAGTGGCGACATAAGTTAAGTAGGAAATTGCTAACTTCTTTTCCAACTCGGGTTTCATTAGAAATCAAAATTGCTCTAACCTGAGACATTACTAGAAAAATAATGGAAGACAAAGAATGGACCCAGCGAGAACAACCTTTGTTAAAATATCTCGATAAAAGCTTGAATTCTACTATTGTCACCTAAGATGTAAAAATTGGCACAATTTACCAAAAACAAGTGCTTGACTTCGCAAAACTTCACTTGTGCATTTTTATAAACTATTCTTTAAGATCGCCGGTCTCCGTTGCATTCAATCTTCCTAACACCTGGGAGAAAATGCTGAATCCATCAATCTCCTGCGAAGGAGTGAAGTAAATGACGAGTAATCATGGAGCTTCTTTGGGTACAGGAGACCACTGAGCTCCCCTAATGAGTACAGGGAATTGCTGCAAAAATGACTTTAAAAGGTTTAGCAATTGAGTTTGTCAGAATGACAAGATAAGTGTCCGTGTTTTATACTCGCTCTTGGTAAAAATGGCCGACATCGGCATCTTTACATGGAGGATATCGATGTGCTAGTAAATGCTTAACAAACTGACA